>NC_037670.1:32475518-32773280 GCF_003255815.1 Theropithecus gelada | reverse complement strand
TTTTTTTTTTTTTTTTTTTTTTTTGAGACGGAGTCTCGCTCTGTCGCCCGGGCTGGAGTGCAGTGGCCGGATCTCAGCTCACTGCAAGCTCCGCCTCCCGGGTTCACGCCATTCTCCTGCCTCAGCCTCCCAAGTAACTGGGACTACAGGCGCCCGCCATCTCGCCCGGCTAGTTTTTTGTATTTTTTAGTAGAGACGGGGTTTCACCGTGTTCGCCAGGATGGTCTCGATCTTCTGACCTCGTGATCCACCCGTCTCGGCCTCCCAAAGTGCTGGGATTACAGGCTTGAGCCACCGCGCCCGGCCTGAATACTGTTTTTTAATCATTCCTCAAATTATTATTAAATAACAACTTAGTCCTGTTGTTGAATTCTTGATTTCTGCATGTTAGCTATGTGACTTTGGCCGAGTCAGATAACCTTGTATGTCTCAGTTCTTTAACTGGGCATGTTTTGGTAACAATATCTATACTTTCTACAGCACACAGTGGTTACAAAGATCAAAACAGTGTAACAAAATGCTTTCAAATATAGCAAGATTTTTTACAAATGAAAAAGATCATTGGTGTGCATTTCATTAAATTTGTAAACTACACTCTCTTAAAACATCTTCAACCATGTGTGATTAAATAATATTTTGTGACGTTAACTATTTCCCCTCCTTATATTTTCCCCCTTTGCCTGGTCCCCATTCCAGAAGGTGTTCAGCAAAGCATTTCACTGAGTATGTAGAAAAATGGAAGGCAAAAGCAGCCTATGCATTGTGCTTCTGAAAACCTCTATGAAATTGTACAAGGTTTTTGACAGTGGGGAAGAAGAAGAAGGGTTACAGAGGTGACATTAAAAACATTTTATTGGGAAGTAGCCATTTTCTCTACCACTGCTTGTGGATAGCTGGTAACAGTTCAGCAGGTCAGGTTCCTGGATAAGACTCTGGAAAATGGTGCCATGGATCATCTCAACACCAGCTATACTGGTATTTTTCAAAGCTCCCTAAGCGATTCTAACATACCGCCAGGGTTGAAATCTACTGATTCAAGCAGCCCAGAACAAGAGTCAAAACAATTAACGGCCAAGTATGACAGAATCGACAGAGCTAAGAAGCCCACAAAGACTCTGTGGGCAGATAAAACAGACATCTTCTCAGACACCTGCAGGGACTGATGGTCATGGACTGATCCCAGAAACCACCATGGAACACTGTTTAGCCCTGCATAAGATCCTAACAACTGTATGATATGTGAGGAAGTACTCAAGAAGTTGAACTTCAATTATATTTTAGAAAATAAAGATAAATGTCGTGCACGCTTGGGTTTGTAGTAGGAAATATGCACTCTTCATGCATCTTTAAATTCATGGAAAATTAGTAAAATTTATTTTTGGTGTAATTGGAAAAATACTACAGCAGAGTGGAGCAGGGAAAAATAATCTTTCTAAAGCTACACATTGATTAATGGAAGGGCAAGCAACAAAAAACGTAGTTCCTGAAATGTTGCCACATACTCAATAGCTAATATTATCTTATAATTGCACCAAGTGTTATACCTTTTTACTCTTTGACCTACTGGCTAGCAGAATAACATACTTCCCCGTTTAGGCTGAGGAATCCATTCTTGTAAAGCTAATTACTTCTAGGTGAGCAAAAAGGTAAGAAAAATGATTCTATGACAACTTTTAGGTATATATCTTGCTTGTCTAGATGGCTTACTTATTTGACTGTAAAAGAAAAATGACTCTTTTCCAACATACCCAATATTAGGCCTTTCTGAATTAAGTCTGATTAAAAAAAATCAATCTTAAGAAAAATTCATCTTAATCACTGTTTTTCTTATTTTTATTGCTAATCTTTGAAGATATTTATACTTGTGTGATCTTATCATTTAATATTACCAGTGTTTTAAATACAGTTTTACATTACCAGGGGCTTCACCTACTGACATCTTGCTGGTGGTTTGTAGAATGGAGTGAAGGTTGGATATTAACATCCAGGCTTGAGTTATCTCTGATTTAATGTTTCAGAGTTACTAGGTGATCTTGTGAGGACAGAAATTTATTCTAATTGACCCCACAGCTAAATATATCAACATCATTGTAATCTATTTTATTTCATTATAATAAGGATGAAGATGCAATAAATATTTGGTGAGCAAATTCAGGCTTCTCATTGCAATTATATACTCAAAAATAAATACATTTTTATTACAAAATAAGCACAATATTTGAAGAGTTAAAACTGAACATATAAAAATTGATTGATTCACAAGACGTAGAAGCTATTCAGAAGCAATCCATACAGGTGGTCTTGCCTCATAAACACTCCCCACTCACTCTTACCCCACATGATCCACCACACTTTTAACCCTGATATTGATATGTACACATGGGAAATGAAGTATTGAGAAAATTGTGCATGTAATTCAAGCAAAACAAAAATATTTTCACCATACCTATTTGTTTAGTAGAGAATACAAAAAAGGTATTTAACTTAGCCTGACTACTTGTCTGAATCATAACCTTAATTCTTCGAATTGCTTAGCATGTTTGTACCTGTGCAATGACTAAAGAATAAAACAAAGAATAGAAACCATTCCCTTCAATGCCCCAACTGCAATTCTCTAATTGGGACCGTATAACCTCTAGATAAGAATTGAGTGTTAATAGCCTTCCATTGATGTGTCTTATCAAGATAGATGCTTCTGTTTGCTTGAAGTACAGATGATAGGCTATGAAAAATATTATTTTTCATTTATAAATTATTTTCCTTTAAACAGTGATTCTAGGCAAGTTTAACTGTATAAATTAGAGACCTTAAAATCTGTCTTCTTAATTGTCCTAAGATAAATCAGAGCTCCCTTTTCACTAAAGTGTCTAATTGTAATTGTGTGAGTTCCTAAAGGAACAAAGTCTTTCATTAGATGGACATTTTCATGTTTTGACATTTTCAACTAAAAATTATTGTTTGATATCTATAATTTTCCACGATAATCTTTTGAAAAAGGTCATCATTTAGTTGTTAGTGTGTAGTACAAGAAACAATGTAGAGGAAAAATAATAGCTTACATTTTAGAATAGGTATATGTTTTATTGTCATAGAATATCGATTTCAAATTTTGATTCTTATCAGATAAAATATGATGGTCAAAAACTAGTAGTCCATCATTGTACACTTGATAATGATTATGGGTATACTTACATTTAGAATATGAACATTGGAACAGCGATTGAGTCCAACAATAGTAAATGCATTTAATACACCTGAAGTCAGAATGTCCAAGTTTTCCTACCAGTAACAAATTGAAACTTTCATATCAATTTAAATCTAGACATAAAGCAAGTTCTCCTGCCTCACATACTTACAGTTTCTAGCAGGACTTTATAACAAACATTGACCATAGTCCACACTTGGAGCCAAAAGCAGGCATTAGACATAACTGGTGGAGGTATTACTAGGCATTTTCATGTTTCTTCGCTTATCTGTGTGTGGCACACAGTGGCCAGGCACTGGATATCTGTACCTTTGCTTCTTTCTGTTGCAGCAGCAAAATCCACAAAGCAGACCGCCTCCAATGAAGAGGACAGCAGCGCTTGCCCAGCCAAGGAAAAGTGCTGCTCCCAGCTCTCGTTTCTGACCTATGTGGACAGCTGGGTTGTAGAAATCTCTGATGATTATATTGGCTGTCCAGCTCACCGGAATCAGAACGAAGATGCCCGTCAGGATGAAAAGGACTCCTGAAGTTCCCAGAAGGTATGCTTTGGTCCTCTCATTAGAGCCCGTGCACTGGACCTGCTTCATGCCACAGATGCCAATAAGTAGGGCGATCAAGGAGAGAGCAACAGCCACACACATGAGTGCCCGGGCTGTTTCCAGGACAGGCGGAAGAGCCAACAATGAACTATAGAACTTGCATTGCAACCGGGCCCTGGCTTGTCGGATGCAGTTCATCCAGAGCCCTTCCCAGAGCCTCTCAAAGACAATAATGTTGCTGCCAACAAAAGCTGATACTCTCCACTGAGGCAGAAGCGTTGTGGCAAGAGTCCCCACCATGCCAAGGAACCCAAGAACCAGCCCAGCAATTTGCAAGGGATAAAATGCCATTGCCTTTTACTTTGAAGACTAGTCCAATTCGGAGTGGTAGAAGATGCTCAAGATGTAGAATGTGGAAGGCTCTTGAGTCTAGAGAAGTCTTTGATGATGTTCTCCTTGGCTGCTGCCCATATCATTTTAGTCCAAATCAGTGGCTGTGACTGAACTTGGCCTAACTAGAAGTACCTGTTGTAAATGCATGTTGCCTTTTTTCATACACATTCATTTCTCTATGGATTATTTACTAGTCATATATAATTGCTTCCCAGCCAATAAGAAGGTAGCTAGGGGTGTGTCAAGAAATACTGCATTCAGCTTTAGGATTTATCACATTATTATTGTCTTAGCAATGCTGTAATTAAGTGTCAAAGTTTCCATTGTGAATTGCTAATTACAGAGCTGAAACTTCCTGTGTAAAAAATCACTCTGATATAAAAGTATAAATATATGTGTTAAGGCACAGCTGAAGACAATGCCAAAACCTTGTCAGTTCATTGGAGAGTAATTAAAAAACATTTTGGACTTTATTACTTTATTCTAGTGTAAGCCACTTTTCCTTAAGATGGTAATCAATTCTAGCCTTAATAAAGATACCTTGATATGCAGAAATGTTTACGTATTAGTTTCAAGACACACGAAAACTATTGATACTTAGGAGGAGCCCTAAGCAAGAAATTCACATTTCATAGTTTACTCTTAAGATCCAGAAAAGAAGAAAACAGAGAAGTATTCCTTATAATTAATTTGAATGAACTGTTAATTATTACTTTAACTGTTACGTAACACCTCTCTCTGTTAAGTAATGTTTAGTATGGAAACTTTCATTCAGTGTTTCTTCAATGGCAGCTTGAAATAGATCACATTTATTAAGGCCAAACACGTACCTTTCATTTTTATGGAACAATATAAAAGTGGCCCTTGAAATTGGCTATGCAGTCACTTGAAATTTAGACGCTAGAGAACATTTTAGTGCTGGAAGTTATCTTCAAGGCCATCAAACTTAACACCCTTATTTGCCAGATGAACGGAAGGTGTGCAAAGTGTTTGGCTGAGACAAGCCATGCGGCAACTGATCCAGGGACAAGCCCAGGTCTGTAACTAACTATGCTTACTTTCTCTGTCTAGTCTGATTCAAAAATAGGAAGGAGAGATTACTTTTTCAATCTTTTCATATAAGTGGGACTAAACCTAGTGGAAATGTGGCACTATCTACAGTTTTTCAAATGGTTTTCAAAGGAAGAAAAATTCAGTTGAGATTATTTCAAAATTTGAGTCAAGTTGTAACTTTTGACTGCCACTTTCCTGCCACTCCCTAGAGGCAGTGGGGGGCTTCGTGTGGGAAAAGTGGACCTTTTTCCTTTTCCTTTTACATCCCACTGGCAAGGGATCTATTGTAAGGATGAAAATGACTCCAAAGCAAGCACACCAACCACACTCCAGGTGGGAGACATCACGGTTTGCAAAATGTCCTCCATCTCAATCAGTTACGGGCCAAAGATTTAATGGGTGGTCCAATGACAACCAGATTTAGAGTCCATTCACTGACTTCATGAATGTGAAAACCATTGAGTTTTCAAGATGATTGGTCTGAGAACTCCCTCTCTAAGGAATGTGAATCATTGAGCAAACAGATGACTTCTGTGTTGTTAACAGTTTCCCAACACCAGATTGGATGAAGGGTTTCTTTGGCCCTTTGTTCATGGTTACTGGGACATAGGCTTAACCATTCCCTCCCTGACAGGATTTTCCAGCATTACTCTGACTTGTTACTTCTGGGTCTTCTTCCTCATTCTAGTTCCTCTTCCTCATTCTATCTCAGATGTCTTGCTATGCTCATTTTGGCCTGGAAGTTTCCAACATTTTTTTCCAATTATTTGCTTTCTCATCAGCTAGAGCATATTGTCTGTATTATAAGTGAAAACATACGTTTGTTTAAATATAAAAATCTGAGGCTGGGTATAGTGGTTCCCATCTATAATCACAATACTTTGGGAGGCTGAGGCAGGAGGATTTTTTGAGCCCAGGAGTTTGAGGCCAGCCTAGGCAAATAGTGACACTGTGTTTCTACAAAAAAATAAAAATTAGCTGGATGTGGTGGCAAACGCCTGCAGTCTCAGCTACTCGGGAGGCTAAAGTGGGAGGATTGCTTGAGCCTGGGAGGTCAAAACTGCAGTGAGCTGTGATTGCTTTACTGCACTCCAGCCTGGGCAACAGAGTGAGACCCTATTCCCAACCCCCAAGAAATGAATAACCTGAAAAACATAAATAACGTAGGAGTTCTTGGTCTTTGCCTCTCACAGACAAAGCCGATTGTTAAAAACATTTTAACTTTCTCTCCTTTGTATTTAGGGGAAGATACTGCTTTCCTCTCCAACCTTTCTGTGAATTTCATCCCCTTCTACCTCCTCAGTGGGACTTGCTCTATTGATCACTTCCTCCTTTCATTGTGCTGACACCTTTTCCCTCTCTCTGAGGAGTCCCTTAGAAAATAAACATACTCAATTTTCTTCTATTTTAAAACTCCATCTTGGAATATATACATCATGGAATACTATGCAGCCATATAAAATAATTATATCCTGTCGTTTACAGCAACATGGATGCAGCTGGAGGCCATTATACTAAGTGAATTAATACAGAAACAGAAAACCAAATCTCGCATGTTCTCACCTATAAGTGAGAACTAAACATTAGGGACACTTGGAGATAAAGATGGCAGCAACAGACACTGGGGACTGCTAGAGAGGGAAGGGAAGAGGGAGATAAGGGTTGAAAAGCCAACTATTGGGTACTATGCTCGCTATCTGGGTGATGGGATCATTCACATCCAGATCTCAGCATCAGTAAACGACTTACACATGTGCAACCTCCACCTCCAGGGTTCAAACGATTCTCCTGCTTCAGCCTCTATAGTAACTTTTATTTTATTGTAAAATAAAAGTTGAAATTATAAAAATATAATGGAAATAAATAAAAATAATAAAATAAAATTCCATCTTGCCAGATCTGTATTCCTTGCCATGTGTCTCTACACATCTTTTGGTCCTCTCTCACATTTCCCACTGCTATACACATTGAAATCTGCCTTTAGTCATCATGTGACCCATGAAAACCTTCCTAGAAATGTTACAGACTTCTTGGACGTCCTAACTACTATCTTTATAAAAACGCTTCCATATTTCTGCTTATTGATGTTTCAGTGAAAGTCACAACAAACCACTGTCATCCAATGAGAGACAGTGAAGGGTGTGTGCTCTGAAGGGAGACTTGGTTCAGTCTCGGCTTGATGCCTTAGCCATCCATCTCAGGCATGTTTTAGAACCCCCTCCCCCACAAAAGTGCCTGGTCTATGAAATCAGGATAATCATAACATCAAACTCACAGGGCTGCCTTGAAGATTAAATGGAATGTGTGCAAAGAACCTGGTCCTGAGCAAACACCCAGGAAAGTTTTCCTGTTAATATTTGTCTCATTAGTATTTGTTGTATTATCATCCTTATTACTTCTCCGCAGACACATTCTCTCTCTTCTTTCTCTAGGTGCCCTTCGCCATGTTTGTTTTGTTTGTTTTCTTCCAGACTTGCTGATACACCTCAGTACTCTTCTCACTCAGCACACTCTCCCTAAGGCACCTCACCTATGTCTGCACAGCATTGCCTACCTCCTGTCAGGCTGCAAGTTCTGAATCTGTTGTATTTAGCCCAGGCCTGTTTCTGTTTGTCATTCTCAGCTAATTTTTCTTTCTTATTCTTTAATAAATACATGCCTAGAGTGGACACTGTGATGTTCCACCCAGATGTCTCTTTCAGCTGCTTAGAGTGCTATGGGCAGAACACCCCCAGCTCTCAGCCCCATTCAGGTATTACCTGGAAATAGGCATGTCACTCAAATTATTCCCCATTCATAGATGTAGCCCATATCCAGTGACTCATCAATATGGTCCTGACAACTAGCCCTGTTAGCCCCATGGGGTTAACACTCAGGGGCTATTCTAGCTCCAGAGCTCACTGTGTGGTCAGCTAGGGCCTTCATTAGCCCGGCATCTCAACTAAACTTCTCTATATGGCCAATCCTCTTCCTTGCCTTCTTTTCCTAAGGTGTTGATCTTATAATAAACATAATGCACACTAATCTCTGCCTCAGAGTCTCATGCTCAGGGAACCCAACCATTGATTGACACCTTATTCAAATGGATTAAATATGTTTTCTGTTCTATGCTGTGTCTTAATTCAGTCCTTTGACATGCCTCATCTGTACCATTTCAAGAATGTCTTACCTAATCTCCTTGCCTCTGCCTGTCCTTACTACTTTCTGATTCATTTTCTATTGAAGAACCATAAAACCTTGCAGGATCAAACTCTATACATGCCACCTAAGACCTTACTTAAAATTTTTCATTATTTCTCTATTGCCTGTAAAATAAGATCCAAATTCCTTAGCATGACACGAGAGACTAATTTTTGAATGACCCCTGCCCAACTTTAAAACTTAGCCTCTGACCATGACTCCATTCCATGCCTTCACGGAGCTTACATTTTAGTGAGCATGATAAATACTAAACATGCAATTGCCAAAATATATATTATTAAAAATTAAGGTATAGCTATGGTTAAAATATATAGGGTATAAACAGAAATTATTTTAACTTTAACTAAGAGTTCTCTAATGAAGGAAGGGCACTCTGATAAAACAACATTTAAACTGCAACCTGAAGCTTGAGTAGGAATTAGCCAGATAATTCAACAAAGAGTGAGAGAAAGAGAATTCTGGGCACAAGAGACCATCTGGGTAAGGGCACTGCAGGCAAAGAGAGTTTGGGTCTAATGCAAGTGGAAGACCAACCCAGAGGAGAGTGAGATAATTGAGATGACGCTGCAAATGTAGACAAGGTCCAGATATGCAAACAATGTGAACCATGTAATAATCTCCTAAGAGCAATGCAAAGCCAGTTAGAGATTTTCAGCATGGGACTCACACAATCAAGACTCAAGTCTGCTTAAAAAACAAGAAAAGAGCGATACACGGTGGCTCATACCTGTAATCCCAGCACTTTGGGAGGCCGAGGTGGGCAGATCATGAGGTCAGGAGTTCGAGACCAGCCTGACCAACATGGTGAAACCCCATCTCTACTAAAAATATGAAAATTAGCTGGTTGTGGTGGCATGTGCTTGTAATCCTAGCTACTCAGGAGGCTGAGGCAGGAGAATCGCTTGAATCCGGGAGGCGATGGTTGTAGTGAGCCGAGATTGCAGCACTGTACTCCAGTCTGAGTGACAGCAAGACTCTGTATCAAAAAAAAAAAAAAAAAAAAAACAGAGAAAACACCAACCACTAAAACAATATGGCTATGGCTATTTTGGAGAAATTAATTAGAAAGAACAAAACTGAACACGAAGAAACCATTTAGAAGGTTATTGCGATAGTCCAAGTGAGAGATGATAGAAGCTGGATTGAGTAGAGGCAATGTAGGAGTAGATGGCTTTACACTGTATAGAGGAGCTACAATTGGTGAAAGTGGGTGATGGACTGGAGGTAGGGGAAGGTTTCAGAGATGCCTGTTGTATTGTTGACACGAGCATCATTGTACTCGGGGTTGCGTTTACCATGATGTGAGACATTGAAGGTTGAGTGACCTTTTAGAAAAAGATTAAGGGTTCACTTTTTAGATGTGAAGTCTGAGCTGCCTGTGAGCCATACCAGAAAATAATTTATAGGAATTAGATGTTTTGGAGCACTTAGGGACAATCAGGGCTGTACACATATGCAAGAATCCATAACCTCCATCCCGTCCACAAATTGTCTCTGATTAGATCACAATGAGTGAGATGAATCTGCTAATAAGGGCTGTTGACTGATTGTATTCTTATGTCCTCCTAAGACTTGTACTGAGGTCTTAGGGAATCTAATTTAGGTTGAGGAGTTTTTTGTTTTCCTTTGTAAAAATGTGTTGGTTTTACTTGCAGCATCAGCTTGAAATGAATAGGAGTAGAGGTATAACATCTGAACGGAAAAATTAGGACTCAAAGCATCCTCCTCTTTCCTTGTCTTCCCTTCAGGGGAAGTACTATTTGGAACCCCCAGGGGTTCCAAATCGGAAAACATTCAAACATTCTCACAACTTACTGTATGTCCATTTTGTTTTTTTGTTTGTTTGTTTGTTTCTTTTTTGGAGATGGAGTCTCATTCTATCACCTAGGATGGAGTGCAGTGGCGCAATCTGAGCTCAATGTAATCTCCACCTCCCAGGTTCAAGCGATTCTCCTGTTTCAGCCTCCTGAGTAGCTGAAATTACAGCTGCCCATCACCATGGCCAGCTACTTTTTGTATTTTTAGTTGAGACAGGGTTTTGCTATGTTGGTCAGGCTGGTCTTGAACTCCTGACCTCAGGTGATCTGCCCACCTCAGCCTCCCAAAGTGCTGGGATTGCAGGCGTGAGCCACTGCACCCAGTTGTGTGTCCATTTTGAAAGAGAATGAATGTCCTGTCTTCCACAGTAGCGAGTTCAAATTTTAACAAATACAAATTAGTCAAAAAAGCTTTAATGGGATGCCCATTAGGCTGATTTGAGGTTGTATTTAAGTATATTTATGCATACACACACACACAACACACACACGCACACCCCTACTCTGTTATTGCTCATTGTATTGTTGAGTTTCATATATCTGTTCCCTCTACCTAAAGTACTTTCTCAATTCCCTCTTCATGTCAACACATGCACATTGTCCATTTAATACTTACTCATTCTCCTTTGGATTTTGGTCCAAATTTAGTTACAAGAGAAACTTGCCCTGAATTCTCAGATCATATCAGCTTCGACAAAATCCCCATCCCTGCTATTTTTTTAGTCTTTCATAGTACTACTATGCATTTTTCTTCATAGCATTTTTTCACAAGTTCTATATAAATATACATTTCCATTCACATTTATTTAATTCATTTCCCATCTGGAGTACAGATTCTATAAGAACAGACTTGTGTCCGTTGTGTATTCTATTCTATTCTATCCCATTCTATTACCACTCTATTCCCAATGCAGATCACGAATTTCCAGATCCATAGTTGATGCCCAAGAAATATTGTTTGAATGAACAATGAAGTAAATGATCAATACAATGTTTTATTTAGCTGGGCCATCCTTTAATTTAAGGTTCAGTGTTTAATTATATTTTCCTAATTACAAATTTTCAGTTTGAGTACTTTCCCACATCAGTAAAGACTGGATTTATATAATTAAGTATTATCTTATTTGTTCTTTTTAAAAAAACAACAACAGTTTTGTATTCCAGAAATGCATTCAGGGGTGACCTAGAACCATCTAAATAAAGTTTAATACCACCACCCACTCAATCAAATTTATCCCATTAAATCACATTGTGACCTCAGATTTCAACTACTTTAAATCTACTTGCAAATCAGCATTGCAAATACACTTTTCTGTGAAACCAATCCAGAAAATCCAGAGTCCACTCCAGGCAGAGCAAATGTATGAAATGTCTGTGATTTTACTTCTGTGCACAGATTTGATTATATACTATGGAAATCTTTGAATTTATCCTTCGCCTTCTCTTCTTCTTCCCCCCCTTTTTTTTTTTTTTTTTTCCATCTCAAATAGCTGCCAAAATAATTTAAGAAGACTAGTAAAAAATAAAAGACAGCTTGTGATTCATGAAAAGAAAATGAGGATTCTGGTGACAGGGTAAAACAAAGGTAGGCAATAAAAGATAAAAATGGCATGAGGTTTGCTCACAAAATAAATGCCACATTTGCTAAACATTAGCCATGAATTTGCCTGTAAAGATTTTAGGAGCAATGCAGAGTGTCTGTGAAACAAAAACCCATTTCTTTTTCAGGAGTTGTATAACTCTTCATGCCTCTGACACTAGAAAGAAATTTCTTTCATTGTGGAATACAATGAGCAATATTTTTATAGTTAATATAGTTGCCACATTTGCCCAGGTGTTTCTTATTTGACTGGAGCCCAAAGAATGTGGTCCAGGTGTTCAGGTCTTAAACATTTATATCAGTGGTTCTCAACCCTGACTTCATATTTGGAATAACCTTTGGGAGATCTGAAACAATAGCAATGCCTGGGCCCTTCCCCAGACCTATTAAACCAGAACCTGGAGGTGGGGCTCTGGCATCAGCATTTTTATTTTTGTTTTTGTTTTATTTTGTTGTAGTTGCATCAGTATTTTCAAAGCACCCCCTGCAATACTAACATGCAGACTGAAATCAGAAGCACTCCTTTGAGTTTCTATTTTGGTGGTTCGCAGTTTTGGTTTTTAATTAGAATTATATAGGGAGACTTAATAAAACTTGTCAGGTTCCACATCAAACCAATGAAATCAAAATAGCTAAAGATGGGACTAGGCATCAGGTTTTTTTTTTTTTTTAAATGTCTTAGAAGATTCTAGTGGGCAGCTGGGGTTGAGACCACTGACCTATAGTGAACGGATGGATTGTATATCCTTAAGGCAATTTTGCATTATTATGGTTTGTCCCAGTAAAACTTTTAAGGCTTAGGGTAACTTTGAAGTTATACACCTTGACAAGAAACTAGAGTGTAAAGAGTGTAAATTTAACCATTAATGGTTTTATGTGAGTAGGCAGTAAAAAGCTTTGAAATAAAAATAATTCTATTGAATTCTATAGAATTCATTACTCTTAGGTTATTTTTAAAAAACAGGGGAGGGCATGACATTTATCAATTATAATTAAAAACACTTTAACTGGGGCATTAGCACAGTGCTTCTCAACTGTGAATGATGTTCAACAAATAGCTTAGAAAAACGAGTTTTTTAGAAACATATTTATGATATATTACTTCAACTATTTTCAGACAAAAACGTGGTATAAACTTACAAAAACATGGTATAAACTTACAAAAGCCATAAAACCAAAACGATTATAAATCCTAACAAATGGTACATGCAATAAAATTTAAATTATTAATGTTACTTTTATTTGGTAGATAATCCTGAGCTTTTTAAAATTAAATTCTGGATGTTAGAAATACTAGAAGAAAGATGTCTTTTCATAATTTGTCCTCTGCTTCTCATTTTTTATTTATTAGATTTCAAGTGTGGTACACCATTGTTTCAGGCAATCATTTATTACTGTCATTTTTTTTTTCTTTTTAACAATGAGATTGTCCTTAATGTGATTCAATATTCTGATGAGCCAAAACGTTTGTCTTGCCTCTAAGTAAAATATAAGCAAATTAAAAAATACTGTTCTTTATTGCATATTTACTTCTATGCTTACTACTAGCGAGCTGCACAAAGGTCAGATCTGCTCTTTATATTTGATCCAAATATGATAGAAGTGCAGCAAGGTATTTTTTTCATTTTGTATTGCCTATTTCTGTATATTATAAAGACCCAATACCTTACTAACTGGTTTTATGAATAACTCTACATATGTACAGGATCACATGACCATATTTGACCTTTATTTTATTATATAACTTAATAAACTAAAGATTAATTTTAAATATACTTATATTGCAAGTTCTCACTGCAAAAAATCATACTGTGTAAATAACAAAAATAATGTAACCAGTAACCACATTATGCAGACCAAATATACTTATTTTACAATTTAGACAGGTCAACCCAAAAGAAATCAGATGCATATCAAGAACATTCAATGTGCAATATTTTTATTTCAGGGAATAACTTGGGTCAATGTGATTATTAACACACTGCTAAATCCAGAATATGGATTCATATAGCAGTAGGAAGTATAGTTGTCATTCAGATAATCCAAAGTAACTAAAAACTCTAATTGAGTAGATGTGTCTCTCTAAATATTTTGGAGACTTGCAAGTTCCTATAGATATCACTGCAAAAGATGCCAAGTTGTCTTTCCAATCTGTTCCTGCTTTTGCATAAATGAATTAAATGAGATAAATAACATAAGTAAGTTACCTAGGTGAAAGCAATAAGTATATTTTCCATATACTAATTTTATAGTCAAAATTTGATCAAAATATGTTCGTTTGATAATTGTTTTTATGACATTCCTTTAAGGTAACCTACTCAAGTTTATTATACTTTAATACTTTCTACAGGCTTTATTTTTAGAACGGCTTTAGTTTTACAAAAATTAAGATAGTACAGAGTATTCTTTTTTTTTCTTTTTTTTCTGAGATGGAGGCTTGCTCTGTCACCCAGTCAGGTGTGCAATGGCACGGTCCTGGCTCACTGCAACCTCCACCTCCTGGGTTCAAGTGATTCTCCTGCCTCAGCATCCCAAGTAGCTGGGATTACAGGATCATGCCACCCCACCTAGCTAATTTTTGTATTTTTAGTAGAGACAGGGTTTCACCATGTTGGCTACACTGATCTTGAACTCCTGACCTCAGGTGATCCGCCCACCTCGGACTTCCAAGGTGCTGGGATTAAAGGCCTGAGCCACCTCGCCCAGCCTAGTACAGAGTGTTCTTATACCCCATACTCACTTTCCCTTATTACTCACTGTAGATTGAAATAGGGCGTTTCTCACAATAAATAAACTAATATTCATACTTTATCATTAGCTAAAGCTCATAATTTATTCAGATTTTTTAGTTTTTAGCTAATGTCCTTTGTTTGTTGCAGGATCCCATCCAGGGTGCCCGATTACCTTTGTCATGTCTCCTTCCTTAGGTTTGTTTCTCTTGTCTGTGACAGTTTCTTGGGTTTTCCATTTTTGATGACCTTGACAGTTGAGAAGTACTACCCAGTTATTTTGTAGGGTGACCTTCTATTGGAATCTGTTTGCTCTTTCTCTCATAATTAGACTAAGAGTACGAATTTGGGGAAAGAAGATCACAGAGATAAAGTGTCATTTTCATCACATCATATCTTCTACATACTATCGATATGATTTATGACTGTTGGTGCTGACCTCGTTCATCTGGCTGAGGTAGGGTTTGTCAGATTTCTCCACTGTTAAGTTACTCTCTTCCATTTTCCATACTGTACTCTTCGAAAAGAACTTGCTATACACAGCACACACTTAAGGAGTAGAGTATTGGTATAAACCGTGTGGAATTTTTTGGCATATGAGATCTTTTATCCCCCATTTATTAATTTATTCAATCATCTAATTACATCAGAATGGACTCATGACCTATATTTTATTCTTTGAGTTGTAATCCCAAACTACTTTGTTTTCCTGTTCAAATTGTTCTAGCTTTGGCCACTGGAAGGTCTTTCAGTTGTTTTCTTTTTCCTTTTTGGAGACAGGGTCTCATTTTGTCACCCAGGGTGGGGTGCAATGGCAGGAACACGGCTCACTGCAGCCTTGACCTCCCAGGCTCAAGCAATCCTCTCGCCTCAGCCCCCATGTAGCTGGGCCTACAGGCACCCTCCACCATGCCTAATTTTTGTATTTTTTGTAGAGACAGGGTTTTGCCATGTTGCCCAGGCTGGTGTTGAACTCCTGCACTCAATCAATTCTCCTGCCTTGGCCTCCCAAGATGCTGGGATTATTAGGCGTGAGCTGTGGCACCCGGCCTCAGTTGTTTTCTAAGTGCCTTTAAAATAGCACTTCCTTTCTTTATAGCACTACAAAATACCCCATATTCATCTTCTGCATTTCCTGACCCATTTCTCCATTTACTTTAACCCACTCTGCTAACATAGCAAAGAAATATATGCATGTCTACTAAGCTGTGCATACACACAAGCACACATACTCAAACACATTTAGACCCCAAATCCTTGCAATTATTGATTTACTGACTTTGTAAACACAATGAGAATAGATGCTTTGAACTTATTATTTGATGTCTTTCTAGCAACAGACAAAATACCAGGCATATAAATTAGTGCAAGATGGCCGTACAGTTTATTGGATAAAGAAATAAAGGAACAGTCTATTTCTGTTAATTATATACTATGACTTTTTAAAATTTTTAAATTTTATTAAATATCTTTCTATGAGATATTTTAGGGCTGACTATCAGTCTATTATATCACTCTTTATTACTATAAGTATTAAAGATAAAATACATAAAGCACCTGACTCAATGCTGAACTAATAGGATGTACACAAGAAAATCCTTTATCCAATCTCCTGTAGCTTGTTTCTAATATTTAAATTACTTAAATTGTCTTTTGAGCCATTCTGATATTTTCTTGGATTCGTAATTATCAGACCAAATAACGCATAATACAAATACTATACAAAATATTGGTATATATTTTTAATTGCTTTATTCCAGCAGTTGTTTGAAAGTATCCAAATACTCTGTTTCTTCACCATCACCGTTATGATAAAATGAAAACTTTCGATTTAACAAGTGAAATACTGTATTTTCTGATTGTTAGAAATGACATTTCTTTGCTTATTGGTGAGGCAAAACCACTATTTTTCATGTCTCTTCAATGTACTAATTTTCTTTGATCATTTTTGCTTTTGGTATATATGCTTTAAAATTATTTATAGTAACTCTTTACATAGTAGAAATAAGAATATGAAATCTAAATCCACATAAATAGCTTTATTTGTTGTCTGCCTTTTAATTTTATTTATGCTTTCTTTTGATATGCAGACTTCATACAGTATTTATATAATACTGATGTATTACAATGAAATCAGTTAATATTTTCCCTTATGCTTTCTATTTTTCTTGAATTCCTCTATACATTCTTCTATAACTATTCTTGTTCTCAGGAAGATCTGTCCATATAAATTTTAATTCATGATGTGAGAAGAGGAATTCATTCTCTTTTTTCACATTTTTTAGTTTTTATCTATGCCTTTTATTTATCAACACTTTTTATTGAAAAGCTATTGTCTTACTTTTTTTCAACACACTGTCTTTGTTATATACTCTAGCAAGCAGAATAGTGGTTCCCCAAAGATGTTCACATCTTGATGCCTGGAACCTGTGACTATGTTAGTTATGCAACAAAGAAGAATTATGTCTGAAGGTGAACTTCAGTGATTGCAGATGACCTTAAGATAGGGAGATCGTCCTGGATCAGCGGGATAGATCTGAAGTAATCAAGAGGATCCTTAACGTGGGAGGCGGAAGAGGACAAACCAGAGTGTTAGCAGCATGTGTGGCTTTCAAGATGGAGGACGGAAGCCACGACCTGAGGAACAGAGGCAACTTCTAAGGGTTGGAAAGAGCAAAGAGACAGATTCTCCACAGCTTCCAACAAGAACGCAGTCATACCGAACCCTTGATTTTAATTCAGTGGAACCCGTTTTTGACCTTACCTACAAAACTGTAAGATAATAAATGTGTAATGTTTAAAATGGTAAATTTGTGGTAATTTGTCACAGCAGCAATAGGAAACGATTTCACCTATCATATCATATCAACTTAGCCTATGCTTGAGGCACCCAGCACCTTGGCTCTCTATGTATCTTCGTGTTCATGCACACTCTTGTGTCCTCATTCAACCTGTGGCTTTGAAACCATCCTCATAGGTGTATCTCTAGTCATTGCTACTTCTTTGGACTCTGGACTCTATCTAATAGCCTGTTGGACATTTCTGCACATTGGGATCCAATAGACACCTCAAACAGAATTTGTTCATAACCAAACTCTTGATTACCTAAATTTCCTCAAATTATTCCTTCCTTCTCTGAGTAGGTACAACTCGATGTCCTGTTTCCTCAGACCAAAAAACTGCAAGGCACCCTTGACTCACTTCTTCATCTCACATCCAGCCTAAAATCCATCAAAAATGCCTAATGTATCTTCAAATCCCAAATCTATTGCTCATCGCTCCCCACTGCAAATATTATCATCTCACCTACCAAACTGCTGACACTCTTTTCTAATAAAACTTACTGCTGCTATTTCGTTCTTTACTATTTATTCGACACAGATCATCCTCATGCTTGCTTCTTCCTGTGGCTTTCCATCATGCTTAGAATAAAATTCAGCATCCTACAATGTTTGGTCACTAGTTACTTCGTTGTGTTATCTCCCACTGCTCTGGCCCCAAAGCCTTTCATGCTCTTCCTTCAGATACTTGTGTGGCACCATCTGCTGTTAGAAGATCTCTGCTCATATGTTACCTATTCAAAGAGGACTTCCCTGTCTCATGGCCATTCTATCTAAATTTGAATGCCTCCATCCCTGTCTATCACTTTGCTTTATATTTTTTGATTATTATCACTATCGCACATTATATAATGAATGTGTATGTTGATTTTTAAATTGTTTTTCTGCTCGCTCTAAATAAACTCTGAGAATAATAACCTGTTCTGTTTTATGTACTAATACATTCCCAATATTTAGACAAGTGCCAGGAAGATAGTGTGTGTTTAGCAAATGTTTTTGGAATTATTTCACCTATTAAAAGCATAATTGGATTTTTTTCGGGATTTTCTAGTCCACTTCATAAACTTACACAATGTAATATGTTAGGAATCTATTCCTATTCTTTGTCTGCTTTTACAGTTGTGTTGGATTTTTAGTCTATTTTCACATTAATAATATTTTAATTATTATAATATTATTTAAAAGTTCTTAACAATCTTCTCTTATTCTACTTTTTAAATGTTTTTGGCTTTTTTCCAGCTGAACTTCAAAATTGTTCTGTTAAATTAAAACAGAAAGAAAAAGCCACATAGGATTCTGATTAAAAAGATGTAAATGATACGATCATATTGGGGATGATCCGAAGTTTTACAATTTGTATCATAAAGTTTTCTAATTTATATCCTTTCATAATTATTTAGATAGTCTGGATTTGGGGGTGGGGAGGAGCAGTTATTAATTTTATTCCTAGGGGTCATATTTTTGTTGTTAGTATAAATTAGATTATTTATCTATTGTAATTTTAAACTGTAAAATATGAATATTATTAATTTAATGCTCTCATTTTGCCACTAACTAAGTTCCTGAACTATCAGTGTAGTTCTAACAGTTATCTACTTTTTACTGGTGATGAAATGAGGCACCTAGAGACAGCTAATTCAAGCTCACATTTATCTCAGTTCAAATTGTTTTCCAGCTTCTTTTTCCCATTAGACTGTAAGTTCGTATCTTCAGAAGCTGTGTCATTTCATGGCTTCTCTACCCCATCCCCATAGCAACAGCTATTATAACACAAAACAGTGATTCTCAATTGGGGGATATTCCCCACCTAACCCAGGGAAAATCTGAAAATATTTGGAGACACTTTTGGTTGTCATACTGGGAAGGTTCTACTGGTATTGAGTGAGCAGAGCCTAGAGATGCTGCTCACACATCCTACGTCACACAGGATAGGCCCCTGAGCAAAAAATCATGGCTAACACTCAGCTAAGAAATTGGATATGCCACACACACACACACACACACACAGACTATTTTACCCATGTTATCCTTGCATTACTTGTCATCAAGTCTCAAAATAACCTTCTGGGGTTGGCCTTGTCTTCATTCTCATCTTTTCAAAGATGATACTGAGCATGGGAAACTAGATTGTAGAGTCACCCAGTTAATAGGTCAAGCCAAGATTCAGCCTTGGGCAGTGTGGCCTCAGAACCACATTTTATAATACTATGTACTACTTGAAGTGTTTTTCACTTAGTTACATTCAAGTTAGGGTCTCCTTCAGTCCTAAAAATCTATGAATTTATCTTAGAAGAACAAATTGAAAATCAGTAACAATTGGCATTTATTTATTAGTTTAGTTCATAAGGATAGAAAATTGTCCATCTCCTGGGTCACTTTCTTTCCTAGTTAATTTGGAAGTTAATGTTTCACCATGAAAGATGAGAATATAAAAGCAAAGCTCTCTATCACCTTAGTTCAGTGCTTTCTCCTGAACTTTTTATGGGGATCATAAAAGGTGATCATGGGGATACTTGAAGCTTTATGTAATACTTCCCAAGTATGAAATAAAGTAATGAATATTTTGTATTGTTTAGTGGTTGTAAAAAAAAAAAAAAAAAAAAAGAGACAGACACACCTCCCTCTAATAAAGAAAATTCAGAAAAGGACATGATTTATCAAGACTCTTTATTATGGCTGATGTCATGGGACAGGACAGTATTAATAAAAGAACAGATAATTGTACCATGGCCTGAGAAACAAAGGCTTAATACAGATTATCTAACCTTACAACATTCTCAAGAGAAAGGTTAGGAGCGGGTGTCACATCTGTACTGGGCTGTGGGGAAAAATGAGAATATAGAGTAGCTCATTGACTTGGCCAAAAACATTCTGTAAATCAGTAACTCGAAAAATGTTTGTATTTTTATTTGCTTTTGAGCATTCTTCTTTGAATTAGTAATAATTCTTCAGGAACAAACTGATAGTATTCTTGGCAATTCTAGCACTTACATTTTCAAGTGTTTTTTACAAGACTATTGTGCTTTTCCAATGGCTCAAATGAAATGTACTTAACTGACAAATAAATATTTATGAAGTATCAGCAGTTTATCTAGCTCTGTGCAAATACCCTGTGTTCAAGAAGTTTGCCCACCTACCTAAAGAAGCAGGATGTGTAGTATTTAAGGGATCAGCTGATTGATAATCAGAAAAATAGGTAATATATACTAAGATACCTTTTCCACCTTGCAATTGGCATGAATTTTCTCTTTACAACAATCCAATGATATAGGTACCAATTTTATTCACTCTTTCTACATCGGAAAACTGAAACAGAGAGAGGTTAGATGAGCTGCCAAATGACACAGGACTGTCTGAGAGAGAAACTCAGACAAGGACACAATAGAATACATGCTCTCAATCACTTTGCTGTGTGCACAGACCTTAACATCTGTCAATTAGTGGAGAAATGAGAGAATGATGTCCACAGAAATCACTGGAAAATACTAATGAAGGTTCAAGGTTCAAACTGGCCATTTAAAAACAATTAAGATATACCTTAATCATTGGTCCTGTACTTGGGATATACCATCTTAGGAACATTTTGAAATTGTGTGTGTGTGTTCATGTGTGTGTTTGTGTATGTGTGTGTTTAGAAGAGTGGAATTTCGTTGCCACAATGATTGGGTGACTTTCTGGGCATTCAATAGATGAAGGCCTAATAGTCCTCCTTTATAAACAAGACAAAATCCTCAGTCCTGCACAAAGATGCCTTATCCTATATCTCGTGTAACTTTCCAATGATCTTTTGGATAATAACTGAAAAACTTGTTTATGATCATGAACATAGAATTCTACTCATTTTAAGTTAAAACCCAAAGTAAATTTTTTAATGCGCAGTGAAGTTCCAGGAATGCAGAAACTAGGAAATCACAGGAAGGCTGACTTCTTGATTTGTTTTGAACTTATACTAAGAGTCGTTCAACATTTTCAAAAATCATATCACCCATGGCAATAGTAGCCATGGAATTTGAGTCTCAAATCTGATATCATATGGTAGCAAGTGCCTGTAATTCCAGCTACTTGGGAGGATGAGTAAGGAGAATTGTTTGAACCTGGGAGGCGGAGGTTGCAATGAGCCAAGATCACACCACTATACTCCACCCTGGGCTATAAGAGTGAAACTCTGTCTCAAAAAAAAAAAAAAAGAAAGAAAGAAAAGAAAATTCTTGATACAGAAAGACTGTATCAATCAGTCTTTCTAGCTCTCATATTATAAGTGAATTCACATAAAAAACAAGCATCTAATTTTTATATCTTTCAGTGAAGATGTTCTTAGTCAACCACATAATAAAATATCTTTTAAATAAATTATTTTCCTTTAAAGCTTCTCTTATAAGTAGGGCATGCTGTTGGTATTTCCAAGTGATTATTTTATTTCATCTGTGACTTTCATTCCAGAATAAGCAATAGGACAATATAAAATATTTGATATAAAAGGGTATGACAGAGCTGTGATGCCCTAGTTTAGATGAATGTATGCAGAAAGGGCATGGGGCATAGAGCAGTTGTATTAATTTGCTTTTTCATTATTTCAACATATTTTCTGAGCACCTACTATGTGGCAGCCTACACTACTGTGCAGTGGTCCTAGAAGAGTGAATAATAGTAAATTCCCTATCCTTATAGCCTTTAGGTTGTAATAAAGAAACTAGCACTACTTAGAAATAAGACAAAATAAGGTCTACATATCCTTTCAATGTCATACTGGAATATCGCCTAATAAACTCAACCAAAGATTATTTAATTCTTTAGGAGACTGTACCTTTGTTTTATTCAGTATTTACTATTGGTTAGGGCTCAAATGTTGTGAAGTTGCATGCTAACTTACAGATTTTCTACTGTCTTTGTGAAAAATAGAAAGATAAGTTCTGGTTTTATTGTTCTTTGGACACTAAAGAGATTTAACTTAGCAAGCTTATTTCAGTATGGCTTTCTTCTAATATTCTGCAATCAGCATTCCTAAACATAAAATGTATAAAACATGTTCATTGTATATTGGCATAAGAGTCATATTTGAAACTTATTGAATATTTTAATTTCACACATTCTAGTAAGAATCACAGTAAAAGGATGAGGTTGGGATAAACACTGAGAGCCTTAAGAGCTAGGCAAAAGAGATTAGCTTTTAAGACAGAAAATCGAGATCATTATGTTTCTTAACCCGGTTATCTACTTGACAAGAAAGATATTAAGATGAAACACAAAACCTGGGAAATATTTATTATATTTTTGTTAAATTTAAGTCAATGGCGATTTGATTTTAGTTAGGGAATCTTCTTGTGCTATTAAGCGTAAAATATCAATTCAGCACTTCAATTGATATTCACAACTTTCTCTTGATATTGTAAGCTAATATCCTAAAATTACCTCTTATAAAGATTTAACATTCCCTCCTATAAAATTTTAAAGTTCCTTCATATAAAAATTGAAAATTCTTGGGCTGGGTTCAGTGGCTCACGCTTGCAATACTGGCACTTTCGGAGGCTGAGGCAGGTGGATCACCTGAGCTCAGGAGTTCAAGACCAGTCTGGCCAACATGGTGAAAACCCACCTCTACTAAAAATTACAAAAAAATAACTGGGCATGGTGGCAAGTGCCTGTAATTCCAGCTACTTGGGAGGCTGAGGCAGGAGCATCGTTTG
Source organism: Theropithecus gelada (assembly GCF_003255815.1). Taxonomy (NCBI): domain Eukaryota; kingdom Metazoa; phylum Chordata; class Mammalia; order Primates; family Cercopithecidae; genus Theropithecus; species Theropithecus gelada. The sequence continues at coordinate 32,750,219 of NC_037670.1, read as the reverse complement.
AACCTGGGAGGCGGAGGTTGCAGTGAGCCAAGATCACACCACTGCACTCCACTCTGGGTGGTAAGAGTGAAACTCTGTCTCAAAAAAAAAAAAAAAAAAAAAAAAATTGAAAATTCTTGGAGGAAAAAATATATTGTCTAATGCCTAGGAAGTTTTTAAGAAAATAAGATAACACTTTTTAGAATAAGAACGAAGAAGAAATATAATTTTGGGGAGACTAGCAGAAGCAGCAGCTACAAATGCCCTCAGGGAACCTTCCATTCCCCGGTGGGCTAGAGTTGCAGTTGGAGTATTTGGTGCACAGGGATTGGGACATAAGCCTGGATTCAGATTAAAGATCTCAGAATAAAGTTAAGACTCGCAGAGAAGAACATCTTAAGGAGAAATACTAAACTAGAAAAAAAATTCCACCATTAAGTCAGACAAAAAAAAATTTTGTTTATCTCAGCCTAATATTAGGTAGCCTGAGACATTCTGTCGCTATAGAGATTTGGGCCTAGATTAGCCCTATATGCATGATTCACAAAATGCAGGCTGGGAATTTTAATCTAAAATGAATTTGGGCTGATAGTGCCCAGAGGTGAGTAACAAAAACAAACGAAACATTTCTCTGAAAGAATCCTCAATGACTTCTCACAGATAGATCACCACTAGACAGGATTCACATTCACAAATCCCAAAATATACAAGGAAATATCAAGATATGTGTGAACTACACAAGCAAAAAAAAAAAAAAAAAATAGCAGAATAAGACCTCTAAAAACTTGATATTAAAAGTATTGGGTACAGTAAATAAAGTAAAATCTGTACAATGAAATATAGACTCAACTAGCAAGAGTTTATCAAATAAGCAGGAGTATTTGAAACAAAACAAAGCAAGTAGAAATTTAAGAAACATTGAAATAAAAAACTGAAAATTTGTTTTTACAAGAGATAAAAAAGAATTAGTTATTTGGAAAATACATTTAAAGAATTATTCACACATAACAAAGGAAAATAAAGCTGAATGGTAAGAAAAAGTCTGAGTGTTCTGGAGGATAGAGAATGTCTAGCATAAGCCGAAGTGGGGTTATATTTAACTGGAATTAATATATACAATGGGGAAGATCATATTCAACATGATTGATAATTTTTCAGAAAGTCAGATTCTGAAATTAGAATTCCCAAGTTGTCAGATTTAGGAAGCATGTTTAATTCTAAGCAGAGAAAAATATATTCTTTGACAGATGTGTTGTGACAAACTACACAGAACATCAATGACAAGACAGAAAAATGTTAATATAAGTTGAGGGAAAGAAAGACAGTTTGCTTACAACGGAACTACAACTAGAATTATAGCTACCTATTAAACAGCAAAAGTTAAACCAGAAGGCAGTGGAATAGTATCTTTAAAAATAGGAAGAGAGTTTTGCCTCTAAGGGAAATGCAAGAATATAGGATTTGGAGGGACGGATACAGAGAGCTTCTCTTCTAGAGCAGAGAAATATTTTCCTAATTTGTCTTGCTAATCTCCACTTCTCCAAACCCCAAATATATGCAACAAATATAAATGTCATGGTTATTACTTACTAAGCAGTGTTACTGAATGAGCTACCTGCTCTGAGTTAACAAGTAAATAAAATATAGCCCTAGCCTTAGAGGATATTCTAGACAGAACAATGTTCTCTCCCCATTCCCAACGATGTCCACATCCGAATCCCCTTAATGTAGAAAAAGAGACTTTGCAGGTGTGATTAACTCGAGGACCTTGAGATAGGAATATCATCTTGGATTATCTGAATGGGCCCAATGTAATTACAAGGATTCACGTAAGAGGGAGACAAGAGAGTCGACATTAGGAAAAGGAGGATGACAACAGCAGCAGAGGCTGGAGTGATGCAATTTGAACATGGAGAAAGGGACCGTGAATGAAGGACTGCTGGTATCCTCTGGAAACTGGAAAAAGCAAGGAAGCAGGTTATTCCCTGGAGAGGAGCCCTCAGTAGAAGTGCAGCCCTGCCAACACCACACCCTGATCTTGCCCTGTAAAACTCATTTTGGACTTCCGACCTCCAGAACTGTAAAATAATATGTCTATATTGTTTAAAGTTTTTGGTACTCTGTTGAGCACCAATAGGAAACTCATCTACATTAGTTTATATTCTTTCCGAAGGATCATGTGCTATAGAACACTCATGTATGATAAGAAATAAGTATTATAACGTACATGTATGGCTCAGAAAATAGCATCGAGAATTCTATGAAGTAGAGAAGAAAGGGACGGAAACATTCTCATAGAGAAGTGAAACTTGAGCCAATTTTGGAAACCTGTGTGCTTTCCAGGCAAACGAGCTCACCAGTAACCTCTCCTAACTTGACATGGCTTCCCTGCTCCCCAAGCCTGAGGTCTAAATGAGGTGTTCCCTCCGTAGCCTTTGAGAGCACATTGAGCGTCATCAGAGTCAGGGTCACCTTGTGCTTTTTGTCACTGTTCTCACAACAGCAGAAATCCTGCTGTCCTGGGGTCTGTGTCTGTGTCTCTTGTAGCAAAGTTGCCTCTTGTAAGGAATGGACATGAGGCATTGTTTGCAGAATGAAGGTGGTGTTAGCCAGGCCACAGAGGTGTGAACCCACTGGCATCTTCAGGGAACCATGCATGACTCCTTCTTGTTGAGGCATAGGATGCAAGTCAAGAGCAATAGAGACTGAGAAGCTAGAGCTTGCCTGTGGTTCGGTGTCAGCATTGGGCAACTCTGATCATGTAATTGCCTCCATCCAAATTTTCCCATGTTACCACCGCGGTTTAGTGAAGTGACTTCACTTGGCATTTATGGCCTTGGACCCATAGTATGTCTTGAAACCACCTTTCTGATCTAATTTGCTCTTGTTTCCTTTTTATTTGCTCTCAACCAAATTAAACTCACCTTATCTTTTTCCAGCTCTGTATTTTGGTGAAAGCTCTTCTATCATTCAACATTACCTGAATGTTTCTAACTCCTCCCCACCCAATTGAATCTCCAACTCTTTACCCTCAAAATTTCATCTAAATTTCCATCTCATACATGAAAACTTTACTGTGTTTCTCTTGTACTCACCCCCAGATAGGATCTATTTTTTCTCTTTTCAGTAAAAACCAGTAGCACTTTGTCTTTCTGTATGACAGTCTGCCCCTTCAAGTAACAGTCATGTGCCAGTCTGTGCCACCTTTCTTTCTGTTCCTGGACTCAATCATCTTCAAGGGGGTTTCTCACTCATCCATGTGATGTTGGTTCTTTCCACAACACCGAACAAATTTTAAATACTCTGTGACCAGTAAGAATACAGGTGCAGCAAACCACTAGGGCACATGTATACCTATGTAACAAATCTACACGTTCAGCACATGTATCCCAGAACTTAAAGTAAAATAAAACAAAAAATAAAATAAAAATAAGAATATGTCAGACTAATTTTATTTTGAAACTAACACCAATACAAAATGTGATGACTGTTTTAATAGAAAGCCAGTGGGTTACTGCTTTATTCCTCTGTTGTTATATCTAAGGCACGTTAAATGATCTTTCTGAAAGGTTATGCCTAAATTTACCAGTCATACACAATGACATCCATAGTCAAAATATGTTTTGTCATCTTTCAGAGACAGCAGACTCTATCCCTAAGGCATTTCAAGTTTTGTCCTTTCAAAACAACAGGTGGGCGTTATTCTCCCAGGCGATCCTGTGTTATGCCTAGAATACAGCAGACAGCCACATAAATCAGCTGTACTTTTTCGTATAATCATGAGAGAAATGTAAAAAACTACATAGAAAAAAAGCAGCTAAAGCTTAAGAGAATTACTGATTATGAAAGGTTTCACCTTACTTAATATTTTAGGTGTGGCTCCCGTGATAAATTGAAATAGCTTTGGGTTTGTTGTTGTTGTTTTGCTTGGTGTGTGTGATCCATGTCTAAGGCAATAAAATGCCAAACCTTCACTCACCTGAGTGGCAAAGCCTGCAAAATTCAATCAAGCGGTGATCTCTAGAGTATAGCATTTGCAAAGAATATTCAAAAGCTACCAGCCATAAACATAACACACACACACACAGAAAAAAAAAAAAACCAGAAAAACCAAACCATGCATCTCTTAGCTGGCTGTAAATTTACTAATCGGTGATTTGCGGGGAGAAAACAGTGTAAACATGGTGGGTATATTTTCGATAGTAATCATAATACTCCTCCAGATGATGTGAAGGGTTATAAAATAAGCCTGTTAGGTTGCCCAAGCACTTGTGAGTCAAGTGTATGTAAAATGCTTCATTAATACATCTTAGACTTTACAGTGGGTATTTCGCTGGTATTAAGCTTGTGTTTGGAAATAGAAGTGCTAATTATTTAGGCATTCAATTGCTCACACGAATAGCCTATGAGTCAGAGTAGTTTTAGACTTTACTTTTTTCTACAATTAAACATATAGCAATTAAAGAGCATTTTTTAAAAAACATGAAAACACAGTATTCCCTGGAGCATATCACACGTGAATTTAGAAGCCAGATTATAATACAATTTTTGCCTGCAAATAAATGAGTTCAACATTAACAATAATTAGAGACGTAAGGTCTTCTGAGTTCTAAAAAGTTAACCCCCGAATCTAAATATTATTTAATAAATTTAAGTAATAGTTGCATAATACTGATTTCCCCAAAATCATGGGTAAAAAAGGTTTTTCTTGAAGCAGTTATAAGCTGTATCATGGCAAAAAATTAGCCAATATACTTAATCAAGAAAAAAGAAAAATGAATAATACAAATTCTAAAACTTTTTTTAGTTGGCTTTGGGAGATTTTTGAGAATTTGCAACCATTCACAGTGACATAGAAGAGATAATCATATGTTTCTCATAGTGCGATGCAGCCAGCCACTCTAGACCGGACAAACTGGTGTCTTTTTGGTATTCCCATAGACTGGTTCTCAGGACACATCTCTTCGGCTCTATCTGTGAACTTGACAATGACCCTGACTCACCACAACCAAACCTGAAAAAAAGAAAACTACCTATCGGATACTATGCTGATTATCTGGGTGATGAAATAATCTTTACACCAGACTGCCTCAACGCACAATTGATCTATATGGCAAACCCGCACATTTACCCTTGAACCTAAAATAAAAGTGAAAAAAATTAAAACAAAAAAAGATAAGATGTAGAGGAAAATAAATCTAGTTAAGACATTGTAGAGATGCTGTTTGGTTAGCTGTCTTCCCCACCACCTAATATTCTATCATGAACATTTTTGAACTTTTTTTCTGAAGTAAATTATATTTGCTTGCAATTACGATTGGCTTTATATAATACACACTCGTGCTGCTTACACAAGTAAGGTGTTTATTTTTCTCTAAAAAAAACAAAACAAAACAAAACAAAACTCTAGAGTTTGGCAGTTCAGGGCTGGTGCATCTGCTCTGTGAAGTCCTCAAGGACAGAAACTCTGTCTGGAGGCCAGATTCTAGCAACCAAGCGTGTGCCATTTGTCCTCAGAGTCTCAGAAAGGCTGTCACCTGCAAGCAAAGGAAAGGCAAGTGCGCCCATGCTCCTGAGACTGTCTCTATCAGAAAATACAAAACTTTCTAGGAAGACTGACCTAGCAGATTCTCACTTTGGTCTCACAGGCCAGACGTGGGCCATGTGGCAACCTCTAAGTCAAGAAAATATTGAGAGGAGAATATTTTTAACAGGGCACATTTATGCTCTGAGAAACATCAGGGTTCTCTTAGAAAAGAAGAAGGAAAAATGGATATTGGGCAGGCAACTATCAGTGTCTGTCACAGAATTATACATATGCATAAGAGTTAGATCTTACTCAAGGGTAATTAAGTGCCCGGTAATTCTTGGGATGGATCTCTGTGTATAGCAGTGAGTCTTTAAACAAAATTACTGTTACATACAATTTGTAGTTTAGACCCATATATTTGTCAACTATTTGAAATTCCAATTCTATAAACATTTCCCATACGTAATGGTAGAGGTGGGTGGAGAGAAACTCATCTATTTCTTTCTTATACCTTTAATAACACCCAGGCAACACTCTACCCAAGATTCCTTAGAAAAATAATTAATTCCATTGTCCTTGTGCTAAGAGGGACAAAAGCCTAATCTATGATAATAATGAGAGTTTCCAAGAACTGTGTCAAGAAACAGCTGAGATTTCCTTATTGCTTTTCCTTAAAAACGTCAATTCCAGCTCACATGTTATCTCATTCGTCTTTACAATGTAAGTGTCATCTCCTGTTCCTTCTGGATCATGTGGTCCCTAATCAGTCAAATCACGTCTTCCAGCCTCTGTTATGAATATTTTCATCGCCCCTGTGCTCCAGGAAAACCTAGCCACCTTTACCCTCCCTGAAAATGTATTTTTGCCTGCAGTGATCTAGAGAAAGGGGAAGGCTATTTTACTGCCCCAAATGCTTCAACTAAATTTGATTTCAGTCTTGGAAGCAAAGAGGCATTCTCCTCTTATTCAGTGTCATTGCCAATTTCAAATCAATACCTCTTCTATTGTCCTAAAACTTCCAAATCTAAAGATCTTGCTATCAGATTATATTATATTATATACTTCTATCCCTCTTCTTCACACTTGATATAGCCACTTAAAGACTGTTGGGTCACTTTCTCTCATTCTTTGAAAATTTTAGCTTTTACCTTTCTGTCACTTTCTCTACTGTTATTTTTGTCTTTACTGAAAATGATTTCATGATACATTATGATAATCTGGCTGAGGTCCTGGGCCTCTCCGTTCCCCACCATCATCTCCAATGATCCTACTTTCTACTTCAACTCAGCCAGCTACTTGAAAGGTACACAAATCTTAACTGAATATTAGAATTAGGAGAAATTTAAGAAAATACTAACTTCTGGGCTCTATCATCCCAGATGTTGATTTCATTGTTTTGATTTAAATTCACCAGGCGGGGCTTATATGTAGCCCAAGAGAATGACTGCCTAGACATTTTTATTTTCAATAATTTCACCCCTTATTATTCTAAATAATAAGTGAACCCAAAATACCTAAGACAAATCTCAATGAATTTAGAATGCATATTTTGCTAAGGTTAAGGACTCACCTGAGACACAGTCTCAGGAGATCCTGACAACATGTGTCCGAGGTGGTTGGGGTACAGCTTGCTTTAATACATTTGAGGGAGACATAAGAGACATCAATCAATATGTGTAAGATGTGTACTGGTCTGGCCAGTAAAGTGGGACAACTCCAAATGGGATTACTCCAACCTAATAGAGCATTTTACTGCTTTCCTATTGCTGCTATAACAAATTACAAACATTTAGTGGCATAAAGAGGACCAATTTATTATGTTACTCTTCCTGGAGTCAGAAGTCCAAAATAGATTGGCAGGGCTATATTCCTTCTAGCAGCACTAAGGGAAAGTCCATTTCTTTGTCTTTTTTCAACTAGTGGCTTCCTTCATCATTGGCTCTTGGCTCCTTGGCTCATGGCTCCTTCTTCCATCTTCACATTCTTCAGCGTAGCATTTTCCCTCTCTCTGGCTCTCTCTCTTTCTTCTGTCACATCTCTTCTAACTCTTCTGCTTTCTTCTTTCCCTTATCAGAACTAGTGATTTCATTGGGCCTATCTAGATAATCCCACATAATCTCTTCAAGATTTTTCATCACATCTTCATTTCAAGATTTTTCATCACAGAATCTCTTCATTTCAAGATTTTTTAAATCACATAATCTCTTCATTTCAAGATTTTTCATCACATGTAAGGATTTTTGCCATGTAAGATAACATATTCACAGGGTCTGGGGATTAAAATGTGGACATCTTAGGTGGGCCATGATTTTGCCTATTATTACATAAGCATTGAAACCATGCAATACAGCCAGTCTTTAAAATCGAACAAATGAATACCTTACCTTGAATGACAACCCCTTCCTACTGCTATTTCTCAGCTCTTTTAAAAGTAAAAATCGATCCAATTGACTCTTCTGTTATCTTTGATACATTTTCTCCCATTCTCTTTTCAATTATTTTCAAGCAGACTTTGTTCTTTATAACTCCCATAAAAAAGCCATTGATGATTTCCACATTGTTAAATTTTGCTATGAATTCTTAGTTCTCATCTTACTTAACAAATGAGAAGAATGTGGCCCATTGACAACTTCCTTATTTGTTCAGTGTTAAGTGCTAGGGATGTCACTCTTTCTTCTGGTTATTGTCTTACCTCCCTGGTCAGTGTTTCACATTCTCTTTTGTGAGATTTTTCTCATTTTGCCAACCTCTAAACACCACGTATTCCAGAGTGACAATATAAATGCTTTGATTTCTGTATATGTGCTGACAGCTTCCAAATTTTTATCCCTAGCTTGGAGCACTCCCCTGAAATGCAGAGATACATGCAAACGTCAACTCTGCAATTTTCCTTGACAATCTCCACAGGCATCTCACATCTAGAATCATGAGGACCAAGTTGCCAACTGTTACAAATAATCACCCCAAACTGCTTATCCCATCTCAGTGGCAATTCTCTCCTGCAGAGTTCATTCATCCAAAACCATCGGTGCTACCCTCACAGCATCTTTGTATTTCTCTCTTCAGGTTCCATTGATCAGCATGTCAGTTTTGCCTGCAAACGTGTACAGAATCAAATCACTTCTCACCACCTCCACTACTATCAGCTGATCCAAGCCACCATCATTTTTTGTCTTCATTCAGCAGTCTCGTCTCCCAGCCCTTGCTCCCCTACAATCTATTTTCAATGCAGCAACCAGGGTAGTCCTTTAAAAATGAAGTCAGATCATGTTATTCCTCTGCTTAAGTCTGAAAAGGCATCTCCTCTTACTCAGAGTAAGAGTCGAACCCCTTACAATGGCTCACTACCTCACTACCTCTCTGAACTCATCTCTGGCAATTCTTTTCCTTGCCTGTATTGCCCAAGAGAAGCTGAAATCCTGGCAGTTACTCAAACTGCATAAGCAGTCTTCCTCTTCAAGGCTGCACTCTCTTTTCTCCACATAGGAATGCCATTCCTTGGATATTCCCATGGCTCAGTTTCTTGCTTTCTTTAGGTCTTTGCTTGAAAAGTTTTGCCTTTCTCCTAACACAGGTATTCCTATTCCTTGACCCTCATCTGTTGTTTTCAATAATACCTCTTTCAACTTGTCCATATTATTTACATGGAAATAAACAAAGATGAACCAAATGAGGAAAGCAAAGGCTGTTTATTCAGAACTTGCCATGGCCAGGGAGTCAGCCACTACTGTTTGCATTTTGGCAAAGACTCAAAGGCAGGCAGAGGAGTGGAAAAGCTTCACCGTGCAGAAAAGGGAAGGCCTCAGGCACACCTTAATTGGAGAAGAGGGAAGGCCTCAGGTACCCTCTAATTGGAGACTTTAACATGGAGAAGCTGCAGGTGGGGTAATGATTCCTCGATATTCTATGTGATTGTTTAGGGGTGCATTTTTGGCTTTTTATGGTTGATCCTATATTGAAAGCAGTGACAAAAATGTGAGAAACTGTCAGTTATTAATGAAATTCTGGCCATCTGCGGCTGATTGTTACAGAAATTATTGTTTAGCTTATGGTATCAGTACTAGCAACAGCAGTCTGACTCCCGACAAGTCTGACTTACAGCAGTCTGGTTTTCTGGGATGTTTATTGTAAATAAAAGATTGGTTTTCTGGGCAAGTTCCTGTAGGTTGTTGGTCAGAGTTCTATTTTTGTACATGGCTTGACCATTGTCCACTTAAATGTCCAGTTTCTCATAGATTTGTTCTTTTAGATGTGTAACAGTTCTCTCTTCCTACTCACATGTAAATCTTGGGACAAAGACAGTGTCAGGTGATTTATTATGTTAGGAACCAAGATTCATGTTTGTGAATTTTCTTATTCCTGGTGCCTTGCACATAGCCCATGATCAATAAATATTTGAGTGAAAGGGGGCCATATATGGTCATGCCTAATTTCTTGAGTGGTTACATGAAAGATGAGCCACATCAAATAGGCCGAATTACTTAATCTGAGAAGCCAAGATTCAGTAATTTTGTTGGTGTAGATTTTGTTTATTTGTGCAGGCTCTCTTGCCTGCAAATGACTTGGAAATGACCTTTCAAACTATGGAGTCTCTAGAGAGTTTGAAAAAAATCCATGTGATACAAACTATACTGTGTAATAGTGGCTTAATAACTAGAAATAGCTTTGCATTGCTTCCCCTCTATTATGGCTCACTTTTGAAAGCCAAAGTAATAGGGAAAAATAAAGCTATGGTCAATTCTAAATATATTCCACAATGATGAGTTGTTCCAAAGGTCTATGTCTTACCATTTATCATGTTTTGACACATACCTTTCTTCTTCTCAGTTTGCAAGGGTGATCCATGTTTGTTTCTTCTGCATAAAGTAGACTAGAGCACCCCCTGGCGTTTGGGTGCTATCACTACTCTCTTCAGTATACTAAGGGGTTTCTACGTTTGCATGAAGTGTTAATATGAGAGGTTTGTTGTTGTAATTTCTGGCGCTTCATACTGAATTCTGGATCCATTAGTTGTGTTATAACCATCTTGATTTTAGGGCATCATTGATCTCTTAATTCTCATCTGAGCTCAGAATTCCAAATGGTTTTCCCTAAATCTTACCATCTTCACCCAAAATATCTAAACATTTATGCAGAGTCTTTAAGTGATATACAGTTATCCCCTTACATTTCAAGAAGGACATTTTGTAATTCAATATTATTGAGAACACCTACACTGTTCTGAGCTGTGGTGTTTTGCAGGCATCATTATATTGAATCCTCACAAACTAACTTATGAGGTTCTGTTATTATTTCAAATAATAAATATATTTCAAATTTTATTCAAATAATAAAACTGACACTCTCAGAGGCTTCATAACTCCTAGGTTTTCACAACTAGTGGTTTGCAAAGGTGGGATTTGCAGCCTGTTCTATATAACTCTATAAACTAGAGAGCTTACTTAGTCTACTATATAGTCTCATTCTTACATGTTTTATTTCGTGTTGTTCATACTCTTCTCTTTAAAAATAAACCGGTCCTCTCCACCACAACAACATCTGTATGGATCCCTTACTTTCTAAAAATGACCATGTGGTCCTTTTAATTGGAACCAAAGTTCTAATATTAACAGACACTTCTGATCCTAAACAAAATTATGAGACAGATGAAGTATTTAGATCCCAAGAACCCTGCAATTTCAGTCTACTCCCTTTGTCACCTATTGTCTTATTTTAGCTTTCCTCATATGCTGCCCGCCAGACGCCTTTTTGAGCATTATAGAATATAGCAAGTAACCCTCTGAAACTTAAAAAAAATATAAAGTATTTTAAGTGTAAAATTCCTTCAAAGTAATCCAGGGCTTCTTTAAAGTCAAGATCTATAATGTTGTAGACAGTAGGTGCTCATTAATTATTTTTTGAATGAATGAATTATACATAAATGAAGGATACGTGCATATATTCAGAGTACTCTATAAAACTCAAGAAATTGTGTGTGTGTGTGTGTGTGTGTGTGATGAGATTTCATGACTAAAAGCGAAAAAGCTAAAAATCATCTCTATTTGCCGGAACTCTGGATAACTCAGGTTAGGTTCCTTAATCCATTTCATCCAGCATAGAGATTTTATTATTTACTAGTTTTTTTGACTTTGCAGGTAAGGGTCTAACATTTAAATTTGTGAATTTCCTCATGAAGAGACAACTGAAGAGGTTTTCGCAGAACTGACTCGGGTAGTGATGCTGGAGCTCTCCAGACTGGCCCAGGAAGACTGGGGTATCTCTAGCTCTGAGTTTAGTGCAGACCATACAGAAATACTTGCTGAATGAAGAACTAGATCTTCTAAATTGCCAAGGTGGGTAATTTTTAGAGAAATGAATTTTTAGGAGAGGGATGCTAAGGTTAGTTAGGAGAACCTATCAACACCAAGACTTGAGAAATAGTAGAGGATTGGAAGGACCTCTCAGACTGAACTGGATCGTGGATGCTTGAAGAAAAACTTCCACTGCTGTTTAGGGCGTGTGTTCTTCATAATTCTGTCCTCTTATGCTATACTTTTGTTATCCTTTTAAGCAGCAATATGTAGGATTCCTCCCTCAGTTCAAATATAGACAGCCTCTAGAGGTCATCTCTCTGATCCCAACAAACAGAAAAAAAAAAAAAAAAAAAAAATTAATTAAATTACAAAATCACCATTTATTCTTTTTAGACCCCAAAAGAAGGGAGAATTACAAAACTATCATTTATCGTTTGTAAACCCCAAAGTAAGAGACATGGGATTTTGCAAAACGCTTTTGCAAAAATATCTTTTTGCTGGCAAATACCCATCTTGGCTTCATATTGTTTACCACTTGTAAATGAAGTCCAATTCTGCTGAAATTCTGAAACACATTAACGCATTGAGGCATCCTGTTTACTGGGAATAAGTAATAATTTTCACACTTCAAGTTAAAACCCCTTGATTTGCCTCCTAAGAAGTGGTCTAGGTTGGAAAACAACAAAAGCATCTTAAAGAAAGCAGAAAACACTGAGAGGTAGAGAATATTTTACTAAATTTTTAAAGAATGTTAGCTTTGCATTTGTTCCTGGAAGTGAATCAGGAAGTGAATTTGTTTCTAAATATACACATTCACACAAAATAAATCAGTTTTTTTTGTTTCCATTATATAACTATTGAATGAATATTTAAAATATATTAGTTTAATATGCCAAAATTATTGACGTGCCCAGGATACAAACCAGCCTTGTCTGCTTCAGAAACGGAAGAGACACTGGTGTTTGAGAGGCACAGGGTACTGAAAGGGCTTTAGATTTGGATATATCTGCATTTGTGCACTGCTTCTCCACTTACTGTCCATGTAATTTGGGACATGTTCCTTAGCCTTTCTGAACATGATTTTCCTCAGGTAAAAGAGCTTCATTTCATTGTTTATGTGAGGATTGTAGGTCACTTCTGTGAAGTCCAACTACAGGGTATATGCCTTATGAAAAGATTGGCTACCATGATTGATAATATGTTCATATTTTCCTTTCTGATTATTGACTATGTTTGGGAAGAGTGATCATTTCAAATCAAATACTGACATGTTAATATTGCTTATCTCTTTGAGGTAGGGGTTTTAGATGACTTTTTCTTTTGTATGTAATTTTATTTTTAAGTGAAAAGTATTCCACAAAATTTTGTATATTATACAAACATATATAATTGGAAACAGAGCCAATTAACAAATCAATTTTGATTATGAAGCAGTTAAAATAAAGTTGGGCGGATATCAGGCTGTAGATCAAAGACGCCTCACTGAAAAATTTTGTTCTGGGTTAATCCAAGGCACAACCCTCCTTTATTAAGCAATTTGTTATGTCGTGCACTTAAGACCCGGGGTTATCCACATCTGAGTTGATGAACAAGTTTCATTCCCTCAAGGTGCTTCATAGTGCTTCAGAGAGAATTCATAGTACTCCGGGTATTTGGGGGGTGTTTTGAAGACATGATAGTCACATATTGATGCTTCTGGATAGTTGCTCAGTTCATCAGGTTCTCCAAAGGCTTACTGTTAAAAGACTATTTCTTAATCCCACTACTGAGTATATAACAAAAGGAAAGGATATCTGTAGGTTGAAGAGATAGCTGCCCTCCCATGTCAATTGCAGGACTATACATAATACTAATATATGGAATCAACTTCAGTCTTCATCAACAGATGAATGGATTTTTAAAATGTGGTGTTTATATACACCATGGAATACGATTCAGCCATAAAAAAGGAACAATATCCTATTATCCGTGGCAACACAGATGAGCCTAGAGGACATTATGTTAAGTGAATTGAACCAAATGCAGCATGTTCTCACTTAATGTGGAAGCTAAAGACATTGATCTCATAGAAGTAGAGAGTAGAATAATGGTTACTAGAAACTGGGGGTAGGGTGGAAGTGGATAGCCAGAAGTTGGGTTTGAGCTTTTTTTCCACATAAATGTCTTTTGAAAAGTGTCTGTTCATATCCTTAATAGCCTACCAACCAAAAAACATCCAGGACTAGACGGATTCACAGCTGAATTCTACCAGAGGTACAACGAGGAGCTCATACCATTCCTTCTGAAACTATGCCAACCAATAGAAAAAGAGGAAATCCTCCCTAACTCATTTTATGAGGCTAGCTTCATCCTGATATGAAAACCTGGCAGAGACACAACAAAAAAAGAAAATTTGAGGCCAAATATCCCTGATGAACATCGACGCAAAAATCCTCCATAAAATACTGGCAAACCGAATCCAGCAGCACATCAAAAAGCTTATCCACCACGATCAAGTCAGCTTCATCTCTGGGATGCAAGGCTGGTTCAACATATGCAAATCAATAAATGTAATTCATCACATAAACAGAACCAATGATATCTGCCCTCCCATGTCATAAACCATGTGATTATCTCAATAGATGTAGAAAAGGACTTCGACAAAATTCAACAGCACTTTATGCTAAAAACTCTAAATGAACTAGGTATTGATGCAACGTATCTCAAAATAATTAGAGCCATTTATGACAAAACCACAGCCAATATCATACTGAACAGGCAAAAGCTGAAAACACTCGCTTTGAAAACTGGCACAAACAAAGATGCCCCCTTTCACCACACTATTCAACATAGTATTGGGAAGCTCTGGCCAGGGGAATCAGGCAAGAGAAAGAAATAAAGGGTATTCAAATTGGAAAAGAGGAAGTCAAATTGTCTCTGTTTGCAGATGACATGATTATATATTTAGAAAACCCGGTCGTCTCAGCCCAAAATCTCCTTCAGCTGATAAGCAACTTCAGCAAAGTCTCAGGATACAAGATCAATGTGCAAAAATCACAAGCATTCCTATACACCAATAACAGACAAACAGGTAGCCAAATTATGAGTGAACTCCCATTCACAATTGCTACAAAGAGAATAAAATACCTAGGAATACAACTGACAAGGGATGTGAAGAACCTCTTCAAGGAGAACTACAAACCACTGCTCAACGAAATAAAAGAGGACACAAACAAATGGCGGAACATTCCATGCTCATGGATAGGAAGAATCAATATCGTGAAAATGGCCATACTGCCCAAAGTAAATTGACAGATTCAATGCTGTCCCCCTTAAGCTACCATTGACTTTCTTCTCAGAATTGGAAAAAAACTACTTTAAATTTCATATGGAACCAAAAAAGAGCCTGTATAGCCAAGACAATCCTAAGCAAAAAGACAAAGCTGGAGGCATCATACTACCTGACTTCAAACTATACTATAAGGCTACAGTAACCAAACACCGCATGTTCTCATTCATAAGTGGGAGTTGAACAATGAGAACACATGGACACAGGGAGGGGAACATCACACATAGGGGCCTGTCGGGGGCTGGGAGGCGAGGGGAGGGATAGCATTAGGGGAAATACCTAACGTAGATGACGGGTTGATAGGTGCAGCAAATTATCACGGCACATGTATACCTATGTAACAAGCCTGTACATCCTGCACATGTATCCCAGAACTTAAAGTATAATAAATAAATAATTAAAATAAAACAAAAAATAAACACCTTCTGAAGGCAAAGAACTAAAAATTAAAAAAAAATAAGAATCTCATTTTATTTTGCCAACAGCTCTAAACCGAAGGACATTAATGTTGTTTTAGAACCAGAAACTTTTTATGCCATTTGTTCTCATGTATGCCTTCCCACAGTGATAATCTGGAGACTTTAGAAGTTTACTCTAGATTCCCCAAGGCTAACAGACAGGCCAAACTACATACTTGAGGACACACGTACCTCTGGCAACCAATAATAAACTTTTCTGATTGTTTTTCTTTCTCAAGTACCTAGAGAATATTTTCAAGACTGTGGAGAGCTTGACAAGAGTCAAATTCACAAATAATAGTAAAAATTGCTGGATTTTTTTCATACAGGTCAAGGAGTGAAGTAGTAAACCCCACAAGCAACAAACAAGTATTTATTGAAAACATATTACATAAGCAATAGTCTTTTTTTTTTTTTTTTTTGCTTTTTACTTTTAATTTACGTATCATTGTACATATTTATGGTATACAGTGTTATTATTTTTATTATACTTTAAGTTCTGGGATACTTGTGCAGAACGTGCAGTTTTGTTACATAGGTATACATGTGCCATGGTGGTTTGCTGCACCCATCAACCCGTCATCTACATTAGGTATTTCTCCTAATGCTGTCCCTCCCCTAGCTCCCCACCCACTGACAGGCCCCGGTATGTGATGTTCCCCTCCCTGTGTCCATTTGTTCTCATTGTTCAGCTCCCACTTATGAGTGAGAACATGCAGTGTTGGGTTTTCTGTTCATGTGTTAGTTTGCTGAGAATGATGGTTTCCAGCTTCACCCATGTCCCTGCAAAGGACATGAACTCATTCTTTTTTATGGCTGCATAGTATTCCATGGTGTATTTGTGCCACATTTTCTTTATTCAGTCTATCATTAGTAGTGGGCATTTGGGTTGGTTCCAAGTCTTTGCTATTGTGAACAGTGCCATGATAAACATATGTGTGCATGTGTCTTTATAGTAGAATGATTTATAATCCTTTGTGTATATACCCAGTAATTGGATTGCTAGGTCAAATGGTATTTCTGGTTCTAGATCCTTGAGAAACTGCCACGCTGTCTTCCACAATGGTTGAATTAATTTACAGTCCCACCAATGGCATAAAAGCGTTCCTATTTCTCCACATCCTCTCCGGCATCTGTTGTTTTCCAACTTTTTAATGATTGCCATTTTAACTGGCATGAGATGATATCTCATTGTGGTTTTGATTTGCATTTCTCTAATGGCCAGTGATGATGAGGTTTTTTTTATATGTTTGTTGGCTGCATAAACTTCTTCTTTTGAGAAGTGTCTGTTCATATCCATCGCCCACTTTTTGATGGATTTGTTTGTTTTCTTATAAATTTGTTTAAGGTCTTTGTAGATTCTGGATATTAGCCCTTTGTCAGATGGTAGATGGCAACAATTTTCTCCCATTCTGTAGGTTGCTTGTTCACTCTGATGATAGTTTCTTTTGCTGTGCAGACACTCTTTAGTTTAATTAGATCCCATTTGTCAATTTTGGCTTTTGTTGCCATTGCTTTTGGTGTTTTAGTCATGAAGTCATTGCCCATGCCTATGTCCTGAATGGTATTGCCTAGGTTTTCTTCTAGGGTTTTTATGGTTTTAGGTCTTACATTTAAGTTTTTAATCCATCTTGAGTTAATTTTTTATAAGTTGTAAGAAAGGGGTCCAGTTTCAGTTTTCTGCATATGGCTAGCCAGTTTTCCCAACACCTTTTATTAAATAGGGAATCCTTTCCCCATTTCTTGTTTTTGTCAGGTTTGTCAAAGATTAGATGGTTGTAAATGTGTGATGTTATTTCTGAGGCCTCTGTTCTGTTCCATCGGTCTATATATCTGTTTTGGTACCAGTACCATGCTGTTTTTGTTACTGTAGCCTTGTAGTATAGTTTGAAGTCAGGTAGCATGATTCCCCCAGTTTTGTTCTTTTTGTTTAGGATTGCCTTGGCTATATGGGCTCTTTATTGGTTCCATATGAAATTTAAAGTAGTTTTTTCCAATTCTGTGAAGAAAGTCAACAGTAGCTTGATGGGGATAGTATTGAATCTATCAATTACTTCGGGCAGTATGGCCATTTTCACGATATTGATTCTTCCTATCCATGAGCATGGAATGTTTTTCCATTTATTTGTGTCCTCTCTTATTTTGTTGAGCAGTGGTTTGTAGTTCTCCTTGAAGAGGTCTTTCATATCCCTTGTCAGTTGTATTCCTAGGCATTTTATTCTCTTTGTAGCAATTGTGAATGGGAGTTCACTCATGATTTGGCTCTCTGTTTGTCTATTATTGGTGTATAGGAATGCTTGTGATTTTTGCAATTGATCTTGTATCCTGAGACTTTGCTGAAGTTGCTTATCAGCTGAAGGAGATTTTGGGCTGAGACGACCGGGTTTTCTAAATATATAATCATGTCATCTGCAAACAGAGACAATTTGACTTCCTCTTTTCCAATTTGAATACCCTTTATTTCTTTCTCTTGCCTGATTCCCCTGGCCAGAACTTCCAATACTATGTTGAATAGGAGATCCTTACTTTTTACATTTATACCATTCTCCCCCAAAATTCATAATTTTGGGGATACATGGGGTTTTAGTGTGCTACCTAGCCCCCTCAAAATTCTGCAATTTAGCAATGGGGAAACTGACTCACGAATTAGTTACATATATTGCTCAAGGTTATGCAGTTAGTTAAGGAAAATTGAAATACTGGCTTCCTGAGTCAAGTTCTAGTCTTCTTCAATCAACACTAGGCTTGACAGATTTGGGAGAAGAACTTTCTGATTAAATCTTGATTTATAAAAGCATAATCCAACGGAATAATGCCAGCTGTGTTCTAAATGCCAAAAGACTGCCTTTATGTCACAGCTGAGTTTGAAATTTATAAGAATAGATGGGACAGAGATACTACTGGAGTATGCCCGCCACATTTGCTAAAAAAGAAGAAAGAAAAGATTTGATCTGAGCCTCCTCACTATTAGTGCAATATTTTCTCCTCAGCTCACATTCTACAGTGAGTTGGGCAAGCACTCTGTGAAATTATTTCCACTACAAAGTCAGTAGAGTAAGAATGTAAAGTATATTCAAGACAGTATCCCAAAACTTGATGAAACCAGTAACCTTTAGATCAATTAGTGATAATCTACTT
The DNA here is from genome assembly GCF_003255815.1 of Theropithecus gelada. Lineage (NCBI taxonomy): Eukaryota > Metazoa > Chordata > Mammalia > Primates > Cercopithecidae > Theropithecus > Theropithecus gelada. Next base: position 32,731,493 of record NC_037670.1, on the reverse strand, counting down.
TTAAAAAATCCAGAGATCAATGAAGCAGAATAAAGAGCCCAGAAACAGACAGTGAGATATGTATGCATTTACTACTTGATAAATAATGCATCAGTAAACTACAGTGAATGGATTATTTAACAAATGGAGCTGAAAAATTTACTACCTAGGAAATTAAAAGTTTATATTCACCTTTTACCACGTTAAAAAAGTAAATTCTCTCTGTGAAATAAGATGGCTTACTGGTTGAAACGTAAAAATCAAAGAGTGAAATGAAACAAGAAACTGAATGCATTGCGTTGTGATTTAAGGATAGAAATCAAAGTGCAACTGATATTTGTTTATATGAACTGTCAAATTTTTTTTCCCACTCGGATATTTCAGAAAACCTTTAGTTAAATTTAAAATATGAAGCCTTTATCAAACTAGCTCTCAGTCTTCACTTAGGATGAGTAATTTTTCTTGAAGCATGGTAAACCAGCTATCTTTCAATCATAAATATTTCCACAGATCTAGAAAATATTGTTGGCTGTGTGCAGGGGCTCATGCCTGTAATCCCAAATCTTTGGGAGGCTGAGGTGGCAAGATCACTTGTAGCCAGGAATTTGAGACCAGCCTGGGCAACATAGTGAGGCCTCTTCTCTACAAAAATAAAAATAGAAATAAAAATTAGCAGAGTGTGGTGGTGCATGCCTGTAGTCCCAGCTACTTGGGAGGCTGAGGCTTCAACTCAGGAGTGGGAGGATATGGTGGCAAGCTATGACCAAGTCACTGCACTCCAGCCTAGGCAACAGAGCAAGACCCCTCAAGACTCTCAAAAAAAAGGAAAAGATACAAAAATATTTTTTGATTCTTCCTTTTTTCTCTCGCTCACCTGTCATTTTTTATCCCCTTTTATAATTTCTTATCAATTTCTCATCAGCTTTTCTCATGGTTTGATTCCTTTCCTCAGAGTTTAACGGTCTTTCCTCATCCTTTTTTTGATTTTGATTTTATGCCAAGTTAAATATCTACCGTTTTTTTTGTTGCTGTTGTTGTTTTGTAGAGATAGGATCTTACCATGTGGCCCAGGCTGGTTTTGAATGCGTGGCCTTAAATGATTCTTCTATCTCTACCTCTCAACTTACCTCAATCTCCCAAAATGCTGGGATTACAGGCATAAGCCACCATGCCCAGCTTGTTTTTTTTTATATATTTATATCCTTAAAATATACTGATTTAGCCAGGCATGGCGATATGCCTCTGTAATCCCAGCTACTCGAGAGGCTGAAACAAGAGGATCACTTGAGCCCAGAAGTCCAGCCTGGGTAACATGAGAAGGCTCATCTCTTAATAACGAATAATTAAAAATAAAATATACTGTATACATTTATTGATTTTCCTATTAAAATATTCATTCACTAAAAAACTGAAAGAAAAAAATTCTTAACAAAATAGTAAACACACTTATTTTTACATTTTCATCTTCAGCCATTCATTTCATGTATACACATGCAGGGGTATTGTTTGTGTATGTGTGAGAGAGACAGAAGGAGAGAGAGAGAGAGGAGAGAGGGAGTTTAAATCACGGTAATGGTAATTACGCACTTTTGAACTGTTTTCGTCCTATTTTTGTAACGTTATAGCATAACATTATATACTGACTCCTCAGTAGCAGGGAAATAGGCATTGAATGGATGGATGCACCATTGTGAATTGAACCTTTCTCCCTGGAACACACAGACTGTTTCCAACTTTCCATCATTATAAATACTGCTGAGATTAATAGGCATTTACAAAACATTTGTGAACATCTCTGATTATTACTAAGCATAAATTTCTAGAGTTCAAAATTTTTTCTCACATGCCTTTTAAAAAAAATTTTGGCTTCCCTTGGGGAAAATGTAACTAAAAACAAAATCTGCCAACTCTAAACACCTCTCCACAAAGGTAACGGAGAAAGGAAACCATCTTATTTATTTTATTTTTTTAACTTAACTTTTTTTTTTTTTTTTTTTTTTGGAAAAAGAGTCTCACTCTGTCTCACCTAGCCTGGAGTGCAATGGTGCAATCTCAGCTCACCATAACCTCGGCCTCCCCGGCTCATGCGATTCTCCTGCCTCAGCCTCCCGAGTAGCTGGGATTATAGGCGTCCACCACTGCACCCAGCTAATTTTTGTATTTTTAGTAGAGACAGAGTATCACCATATTGGACAGACTGATCTTGAACTCCTGACCTCAAGTGATCCGACCACCTTGGCCTCCCAAAGTGCTGGCATTACAGGCGTGAGCCTCCGTGCCCAGCCTTATTTTTGAATAAGCATTAAACTAGAATGTGGTGCACACCATAGGCAATCTGCTCAGAGATTGAAAAGACAGAAACAAACCTTACCTTTTTGCATAGCCATGCAGAAGCAACCATTATATACATGTTTTCAAGATAAACAATACCTAGTTCTCAAGTAAGAGAACTTGACACCATTTGTCACACAAAGTCCATCCTAAATTCACCTGGTAATTGGAGTGACCATCTGTGTCAGCTAATTAACTTCATCCAGAGGAGAAACAAATTTTCTATGTCTTTATGACATGAGTTGTTTTGCAACTTGAAGCAGATGGCCACTGAAGCTAGGCTTCTAGCCTTCCCCAGAAACTGGGAGATAGGGATAAGGATGCTGTCTCCTTTCACATTTCCATTAGAAAGAGATGGTCCCAGGTCCTGGAGAAAGATATTCCTGGGCCATAAAACTGACAAAAGGCCTGACTTCGTTTTCTTTTCTTTTCTTTTTTTTTTTTTTGATACGGAGTCTCGTTCTGTCACCATGCTGGAGTGCAGTGGTGCGATCTCAGCTCACAGCAACATTTGCTTCCCCAGTTCAAGTGATTCTCCTCCTTCAACCTCCCGAGTAGCTGGGATTACAGGTGCCCGCCACCATGCCCAGCTAATTTTTGTACTTTTAGTAGAGACGGGGTTTCACCATGTTGGCCAGGCTGGTCTCAAACTCCTGACCTCAGGTGATCCACCTGCCTCGGCCTCCCAAAGTACTGGGATTACAGGCACGAGCTACCATGCCCGGCCAGGCCTACCTAACTTTTAGAAGGATTTATATACATTTCAATGAGAGTGCAAAGCACTCATAGCTACAGTTAAAATTAATGCTATAAGAAAAAGCAGAAACCTCATATTTTAACAGGGAGAATTAACTCTCTTTTTTTTCTTTGACATGGAGTCTCGCTCTGTCACCCAGGCTGTAGTGCAATGGCAGGATTTTGGCTCACTGCAACCTCTGCCTCCAGGTTCAAGCAATTCTCCTGCCTTAGCCTCCCAAGTAGCTGGGATTACAGGTGTGTACCATCATGCCCAGCTAATTTTTGTTTGTTTGTTTGTATTTTTAGTAGAGATGTGGTTTTGCCGTGTTGGCCAGGCTGTCTCAAAGTCCTGACCTCAGGTGATCCACCCGCCTCGGCATCCCAAAGTTCTAGGATTACAGGCGTGAGCCACCGCACCAGCCTAACTCTCTTAATTTAAGTTGTTATTTGTCCTTTCACCTGTAAAGAATACCAAAAACAATTTTTACTCCAAAATATATCTGACATATTTTAAAACGGCTATTTATAGGTCCTGCAGACAGAATAGCTCAGCAAAGTTGCCCTTTATGGAAGGAATTTGGATGCCAAGGATATAAAGTGAAGTAAATAGCAGACGCAAACAGGCTTTCTGTGAAGCCCCCTTGTTTGGGGCTAGGAAAGATTCACTCACCAGAGAGAGGACTGTGTCTGACACCTTTGAAGATCTGACAGAGAAACTGTTACCGCAGTTACTGTCTGGTTTTTGCTGAGAGCTGCTGCCTGGGAGACATCTGCAGACTGACACTTCCTTGTCCTATTCTTTCTTTCTCTGTCCCTCCCTAAACTGTCTGGCACCCTCAAGCCCGAATTCTTTCTGTAGGTGCAGCCTGCTGTAAAAGCCTCAACTGCCAGGTGCAGTGGCTCACGCCTTTAATCTCAGCACTTCAGAAGGCTGAGGCTGGCAGATCACCTGGGATCAGGAGTTCGAGACCAGCCTGGCCAACATGGAGAAGCCCATCTCTATTAAAAATACAAAAAAAAAATTTAGTCGGGCATGGTGGTGGGTGCCTATAAACCCAGCTACTAGAGAGGCTGAGGCAGGAGAATTGCTTGAACCTGGGAGGCAGAGGTTACAGTGAGCCGAGATCGCGCCACTGCACTCCAGTTCGGTCCACAAAGTGAGACACTGTCTCAAAAAAAAGAAAAGAAAAAAGCTTTGATCATCTGGCCCTCTCTTGGAGTGTTCATATTTTGTATGACTATGACTCCCATGCACACATTTGCACGTTATTAATAAACCTGTGTACCTTTTTCCCTGTTAATCTATTATCAGTTTGTTTTATAAACTGAAATTACCGAAACTTCAGGGTGTCTACTTAAAAGGAAGGGGCTGAGGCACAAATCATGATTTAAAGAGTTTACCTGAGCCAAAGTGAGGAAGGCTGCCTGGGAGACTCAGACCCAAGTAACCATGGGGATGAGCTCTGTTCAGCCTTTGTTAGAAGCAGGCTTTGAAAGGAAAAAAAGGGAAAAAAAGGGAGGGACAGGGAGTGGCTGATACAAAGTTGTCTGTTAAAAACTCTCACTGGTTTACAGAAATAACATTGATTAGTAATTGGCTATACATCGTTAAGCTATAGGGTGTGGGTTATAGTTTCTGGTGTGGCATTGTTAGAATAATTTATAGCTATTTGTGGCAACAGTGAGCAGTTTCAAGAGATAAATACATAGCTCAAGGGAGGGAAATAGGACATGACTGAGGTCTCACTTTAATGCCTCCCTGAGTCTTCTAATCTAAAAGAGCTCACATGCCTCAGATAAAAGTTATTGTCTTTCCTCAAGGGGAACAATTTTAAGTTCCCTACATTTGCCTTTACTTAATAGGATACACATGTTCTCTTTTATCTCATTTAAAATACAAAACACACCTCTTTTTTTTCTTTTCTTTTTTTTTTTTCTTGAGATGGAGTCTTGCTCTGTCACCAGGCTGGAGTGCAGTAGCGCAATCTCAGCTCACTGCAGCCTCTGCCTCCCAGGTTCATGCGATTCTCCTGCCTCAGCCTCCTAGTTGCTGGGGCTACAGGCGCGCTCCACCATGCCCAGTTAATTTTTCAATTTTTAGTAGAGATGGGGTTTCACCATGTTGGCCAGGCTGGTCTCGAACTCCTGACCTCAGGTGATCCACCCACCTCGGCCTCCCAAAGTGCTGGGATTACAGGTGTGAGCCACCAGGCCTGGCCCAAAATACACCTTTTATATGGTGTCTATGTTTCAAGGAATAAGTCAATGTGAAAGAAAAATTTCCCTTTAAGTTCGTAGCAACTCTACTGTGTGACTGGAGTGGACCAAAGATGGTTCCAAAATCATTGGTGGTCTTTGCATTGAGAAGAAGGGTTTATTTTTCTTCTCCTTGACCTGGGGCTGTCTTTGACCAATTGCATATGGTGAAAGTGACTTGTATTTTTTCCCCCTTGGACTCTTCAAGTTCTCAGCTATTCTGCTGACATCCTCCCTTGGTGAAAAGACAAGGTGGAGAGGCTGTAAGACCATGTATAGGGGAATCATTGCCAAGGCACCAGGCACTGAGGAAAATTGTATACACTAGCTACTAGCTGAAGAGGATGCTACAGGCCAGCTGAGCCCTGCCTAAATTCCTATCCCATGAAATCATATCTAAAAACAGTCCTTGTTTTGAGTCACCAAGTTTTGAGATTTTGCGTTATATAGCAAGTGAAGAGTTCAACCATCGTGGATTCATTTGCTCAATGCACAGCAAGTTAATATATTGCGTGAGATACCAGAGATTGTGGCAGAGTCTAATAATCATATGAGAAGGGAGGAAACCTCAAAATCCTCCTCTCCAAGGAGTATGGGGCTGGAGGTTTTAAGGAGCTAGGAGTGGGCAGAAATGTGGGATCTGTGATTGGTGGCAGGGTGCGGAATGAAGTCTTGGGGCGGGGAGAGGAAGAAACTGCATTATCATGCTGATTTTGTTCTTCTCTGGGGCTCTTCAAACTGGTAACGTCAGCCTTCTGCTGGCATCCAGGATCTGAAGAACAGCTTGAGCAATTCTTAAACAAAAGCCTTATGATTCTAACTTCGGAAGTCCTATCTATGGAAACAGTGGGCACACACATCGTCCGTATCTGGTGCTATGTGGCTTTTGGTTACAAGGAAGTAGGCCAAAGGGCAGACTGATGAATGCTTAGTTATAACTGTATTTCTGTTCAGAACCTGACATGTAGTTCTGGTTAACCCTGTGAAGATAGTTTCATAGTCAGAGTAGGGCCTAACGCTGAGTCGTTTTTTTTTTTTTTCTTCCTTTAATAAAAGTGAAAGAGCATTGTATTAAGATTCGGTGCCGGGCTGCAGTTGAACTATGAGGGTAGGCTTCCTTTTCCTCAGAGGGTTTCTCAGCTTTAAAGCTGGAGAGCAGTTTGATTTCTAAAGTATTTTCTTAACTTTAATATCTAATAAAATACAGTTTCTTTTTCAAAGAGGATCTCCGTGTAGCCATGAAAAAATATCTACTTTCAAATCAAAAATTTAAAAAAGCAACATAAAAAAGTAGCCCAATTCAGAAAAAAAAAAAATAGGGGAAAAGATTCATATGTGATGCTCACACAAATATATTTCTACCAGGTTGCAGATAAAAACAAAGGAAATTGGGAGGCCCAGGCGGGCGGATCACGAGGTCAGGAGATTGAGACCATCTTGGCTAACACGGTGAAACCCCGTCTCTACTAAATTAGCCGGGCGAGGTGGCGGGCGCCTGTGGTTCCAGCTACTCGGGAGGCTGAGGCAGGAGAATGGTGTGAACCCGGGAGGCGGAGCTTGCAGTGAGCTGAGATCCGGCCACTGCACTCCAGCCTGGGCGACAGAGCGAGACTCCGTCTCAAAAAAAAAAAAAAAAGGAAAAAGATCTTCAATCAGTCTCAGGAGGGTTTCAGCAATTTAAGTGCAAAATAGAGGGATCAGTAAAGAGAGACGCAACCCTAGGCAAACAAGTTAATAACCATAGAGGCCGATGGGGGAAGAGGGGGATGGGTATCAGAAAAACCAAGCAAGAAGGAAAAAGCTGAGTACGGAGACGGATTGGGGTTGTTGTTCAATGCCTGCATTAATAAAATTTATTCTATCTTTTAAAAACAGTTAGACAAGAAATGCCAATTGTTATTTTATTTTAGCCTTCACTGGTAAGAAAGGTTGTATAAATTCTTCCCTGAATCAGGAAAATGCTCAACTCAGACATTTTTTATTTTCCTAAAAGGTTCTTTTCGTTTTCAACATTTTCATATGCACTTTATTGGCATTTGAAAAAGAATCATTCAGGGGCGCAGTGGCTCATACTGGTAACCCAGCAGATTGGGAGGCTGAGGCAGGAGGATTGCTTGAACCCAGGAGTTCAAGATCAGCCTGGGCAGTATAGGGAGATCTCATCTCTTAAAAAATTTTTTAAAATAGCTGGGCACGGTGACTCCAGCCTGTAGTCCCAGACACTCTGGAGGCTGAGGTGGAAGGATCGCTTGAGCCTGAGAGGTTGGGGATGCAGTGAGCTATGATTGCACCAATTGCCCTCCAACCTAGGGAAAAGAAAGAAAAAGGAAGGAGGGAAGGCAGGGAGGGAGGGAGGGAGGGAGGAAAGGAGGGAGGGAAAGAAAGAAAGAAAGAAAGAAAGAAAGAAAGAAAGAAAGAAAGAAAGAAAGAAAGAAAGAAAGAAAGAAAGAAAGAAAGAAAGAAAGAAAGGAAGGAAGGAAGGAAGGAAGGAAGGAAGGGAGGGGAAGGAAGGAAGGAAGGAGGGAGAGAGGGAGAGAGGAAGAGAGAGAGGAAGAAAAGGAAGGAAGGAGAGAAAGAGAAAAGGAAGGAAGGAAAGAAGGAAAGAAGGAAAGAGAAAGAAAGAAGGGAGGGAGGAAGAGAGAGAGGAAGGAAAGAAGAAAGAAAGGAGAGAAAGAGAGAAAGAAGGAAAGAAAGAAAGAGAAAGAAAGAAAAGGGAAAAGAAAGAAAGAAAGGAGAAAAGAAAGAAAAAGGAAGGAAGGAGAGAAAGAGAGAAAGAAGGAAAGAAAGAGAGAAAAGAGAAAAGAAAGAAAAAGAAAGAAAAAAAAGGAAGGAAGAAAGGAAGAAAGAAAAGAAAGAAAGCAGGCAGTTAGGGAAAGGGGCAGGGAGTGGGTTTAGCAATGTGCAATGAGCATCTAATACATTATAGTTGCTTCTTCAAAGAGGATCTCCTATAGCTATGAAGAGATATCTACCCACAGGTGTATATAGGTAGGTGGGGGATATACAATAGATGGTGATTTGAAGGACTGGAAGGGAGCCCAGAGAGCAGTAGTGTAGAGTCAATCTCCTTCCCAGAGGGAGCGTGGGGTGGTTGACACACTTCTGTCTCACAGCGGGACTGGGCTAACACAGCATGGTGTGGCACAGGGGAAGATGAGTGGGTGCAGCCAGGAGGAAAGAGGTCAAGCAGAGTCTGGGGTTCAACCACCCCTGACAATAAAGGATGACAAGGGCATTGCCGGTGATCAAATGCCTGAAGGACAGAATTTCTGAATGGCAAAGAGATAACGTGGAGTCTGACCAGACCAGAATATGGGCACCACGGGGCCCATGGCGGAAGACCAGAAGAAGAAAGAAGGCTAGGCCATTTGATGTTTTGTGGTTTTGTTTATCTGGTTTGTTTTCCCATACTTAAGATGTTGAACTTGTCTCTAGGGCGGGGAAAGAATAGTTCTGAATTTGAGGATCAACTTTGCCATATTTGAAGTAGTTTCCTTCGGTTTTTTGCTTGTTGGGCCCTATTTGGTGTTCCCTTACATGGTTTCAGGATCTTTTCCCCTATGGAAGTCAAGTTGCTACCATCAGCAATAACCAATCCTGGAGTGGGAGGAACTCTTGCTGTCCATGGTGATCTAGTGACCTGAAAGTTGCTGTCTGACTACTGGGAACCTGGTAAGCAGCCTCCACACTCCCAGCTCTCCAGTGTCTTCACTGTCTGGTCTTACAGTCTCCAAAGCCCCAGGCTAAGTAGGAACCCAGCCTATGAATAAGTCTCCCAAGGGTTTTCCGGCCCCAAGGTCATCCCCCTAAGACAGATGAACAAAGGCTTCCCTCCCTCCAGGACTACTTGTTAAGCAAGGAGGGCCTGAGTTTCTCTCCCACCCCCTCACTCCTAGCAGAGATTCAGGCCTGGCCTTGAGCCTCTACACCAGGAATCTCTTCCTTCTTCTTAGACTCACCATTGAACACGATGCTCCTCTTTCTTCCAGGAAGGTGGCAGCGCCTGAAACTTCTCAGAATGCTTCCAGCCTCTGACTGCTGGGCCTCAGCAGCAGTTTGGCTTTGTTTCAGCAGTTGCATCACAGTTGAGAGGAGGGGGTTGCAGGGATACTGACAGAGACGTCTTTCTCAGGACAAGGAAGGAGGCCTGGTGAATGGAAATAGAAGGTCTACAGTTGGAGTCCAAAAAATAGAATGTTATCCCACAGGAGAAGGTAATAGATGTCAGGCACTAAAAGCAGTCAATCATCTAGAGGTTAAGAGGCAAAGGAGAAGGAAGTTAAAATGCAGCAAAGATGGATGAGGAGGTCACTTTAGTGTTCAGGGAGAAAAAAATGCTGTGACCGGTGAGTCACAGGGAAGACCTGAGACATATATTATATACATATTCATCACAGAGAATATATATATACATATATATTCTCTCTAATTCTAATTCAAGGTAATTAACATCAATGAGATAATACAAAATACATGTGTGTGTATTTATATATGTATGTTACTTCATAGAGACTCTGTGTTCTCATTATTTAATATCTATTTCACAGAATTGTTAAAGGATCAATGAGGTAAAGAAAGAAAAACACCAAAAACATGGGTAGGCATGCAGTATGGCTACATTCCTCACTCTTGTCTCTTCTTGTTAGTTGTAAATTCCTTGAAAGCAAAACCTGTCTCCTCCATCCCTGGATTCCCTAGCACTTACAGTACTGTAGCTTAATAACTGTTTCCCAATGCATGGGACCGTCATTTTGGATGCAGCATTAGCAGAAGGGGGGTCATAGTGAGAGTAACAAGTGGTACAGTATGAAAAAGAAGAAAATATTATTACGCTGTTTGGTTTGAAAAAGTAACTAGAATAGGCATGATTGATATTTAATCCATTATTTGCCCCGTATTGTGCTAAGGACTTTATGTATATCAACTCAGTGAATCTTGACAGCAACCCTAGGACTCAGGCACAGTTTTGACTCCGACTTTACAGATGAGGACCACAAGACATTAGGAGGTTAAGTAATTTGCCTAAGACCACACAGTAATAACACAGCTGCCTGCCTTTATTCCTGGGCTCCAAATCACTACAACATACTGTTTCTGGAAGAAATGGTAATATGTTTATCCAAGACATAAATGTTTTGGCAAGGTTAAAACATTTTAGAAAAGGTAATGGGTACTTAACTAATGTTCCTATGTGAGAGGAAATAATTATCAAAAGCTAATAGCTTAAGTAATCATCACATTTTTTTATTTTTTAAATGGAGTCTTCTACATACTAACGCATACTGCTATTTTTGAGCAATCAATGAGATAAGTATTTAGAAGTCCTCTAGAACACAACATTTCCAAAACATCTGAAAATTTTGTTTGCTATAAATAGCATTAGTAATTAAAGGTTGGACCAATGGATTAGAAAAATAAATTGAAAATATTTTAAATGCATATCCTAAAACAGTTATCTAAATCTTACTAGGAAAAAAAGATAAAAGCATATTAATGTTTTTGCTTTCTGTATTAATGGTAAAATTATGAAACTACCTCTATCTTTTTCTAAATTCAGTGAAAGATTCATTTCCCAGGGCTATATAATTAATCATAAAATAACCTGTTGGTAAGATTCGCAATCGCAATGAATATCTGATGTGGAAAATTATTATTTTAATATTTTATTCTCTATTTTTGCTTGTTTTATTGATGTGCATATTTTATATACAACTCCAAGGAATTTTTAAGGAGGAATATTATACAAAGAGAAGTGATCCACTATTTCTTCATTCTAGCATTGGGCTAGTTACTCTATATACTTCTTTCCTACAATAATCTTACCTTCATTATATGAATGAGAAGAGATTGAGGCTGAGGGGCTAATGAACTTTTCTAAATTCACTGCTTGGGGGTGTGTATGGGATGGTTCTCTCATTTGACTCTTTCAAAATTTGGTCCTCTTTTTACTATATATATTGCCTTTCATTGGTGCAACACATTTAATGTTCCAAATTCACTAACACAATGAATATTGCACCCTATTATAATTCTATTGGACCTTATGGCCTAATATTCTATCCGACAATTGGAAAATAATAATTACATTGGGATACATTGGATTCTAAAATTTGCCTCAAGTCACAAAACCAGCTAGCTACAATGTAAATACTTAACATCACCTCCTCTGCCTCCCTGTCCTTTCCATCGTGTTTTTTTTTTTCATAACAAATACATTATAAAACTTTCTATTGCATGTAATTTACCAACAATTGAATCATTTCATAGTTGTCAGTATATCTCTTTCAGAATATTAAAGAGGCCTGTGGCATGTTAATTACTGTAAGTTGAGGACATTAACTTTTTAATTGTTATTATACTGGTTATACACTGATGTTAAACTGTCTGATAAAATTTGCCTTGAAAATTATAAGATAATTTTTCCTTCCCGTCAGTTAGCATATGCAAAGGCCTTTGGGCTTTCCTTAAAGGCAATGGGATGTCCTTACAGAGCTTATGGGAAGGCCACGATGGGACTTGTCTTGCACTTTAGAAACAACTAAGATAAAAGTATGGATGACAGCTGTTGGGAAAAGACTCTGCAGACAATGACACAAGTCTAGAAGTCTTTTCCAATTATGTAGATAAGAGATGAACTGATAGTAAAGGTGGAAAGTTGTGGAAAGATTTCAGAGATACTCAAAGTGATGCCATAATAAAAACTAGAAGTGTTACTCTCTTTCAGAGAAAAGAGCAGAGAAATAATAAATTGAGTTTGGGACATTTAAAGGGCTTTCTAGGTAAAAGAAAAAATAGTTGATTAGAGACTGGTATTTAGAAGATGGGGCCTATGGATTTCCTCTCCAAGGTGCTCAGTTATTTTTGCTGTATTTTTCCTTTTACAAATGTTTTCACCTGAAAAAGCAAGATTGCCTAGGATGAGTGAGCTCTTGGGCATAAGAGAATCACCAATATGGAAAAAAAGAAAATGACTGGGCGTGGTGGCACATGCCTGTAATCCCAGCTACATAGGAGGCTGAGGGAGGAGAATCGTTTGAATCTGGGAGGCAGAGGTTGCAGTGAGCTGAGATCACACCACTGCACTCTAGCCTGGGTGACTGAGTGAGACTCTGTTTCAATTAAAAAAATTTTTTTAAAAGACAACTATAAGTTTTCCCAGCTCATAGTAGTTAAGTGTGTCATTTTAACATACAAAAATTGGTTTCTAAACTAGACATTGCTGAAAAAAATTTCAGTTTCCTTCAGAGAAACAGTATTGAGCTATGAGGCCAGGCAGCCCTTTTTTTAAATCTCCTGATTCTACTGGGTAATCAATGAATTGTTCCGAGATAGCCTCATATCCGAGATAGACTGATAATAATATTATCAGTCTCATAAAAGATTTAATAATATAATTCATATAAGCAGTAGAGGTCCTAGCATGTAATACATGCCCCCAGAACATTAGCAACTGTTATTTATTATTTCTCAGAAGTAGAAATATATATTTAGCTACAGTAAATTTTTCAAATGTGGCTGTTATATACATAATATTTATAAGATATAGATTTGTTTGAATTTATAGTACTATCTTAAATTATAAATATGTTATCTGCATTGAATATTGGTATAGGGATCCAATGATTATAAGGTATATTGTTGTTAAATAACATAGAGTAATTTATATTTTCAAAAATTAATGCTCTGTTTAATCTTTACAAGGTAACCTTGACATTCTTTCTCAATTTGGAGAATAAAAAATATCAGGCTTTTCAAAACTCTTCTACAAGTTAATAAAACAGAAATAAAAGGAGACTAGTGAAAGAATGTCAAATAATTAGAAAAAAGTACAATTTATTAATATAAAAGTATAAAGCAAATAGAACACATTCATTTAAGCTAGACAGACGTTGACACAAACTTTCAAATTGGATTGTCAGTTTCATCAAATTTGGAATAAACAGGAAAATACAGTATTTACAGATTTTAGTAAAACTAAACAGAAACGGTACAAGAAGGAAATTTATTTTTCACAGAACAAAAATGTCAATTTTGACTTAGGTACCCGCATAGGAGCAGGTGAAGTTCTCAAAGGACAACTTTATTTTTTTGTTGTTGTTGTTGTTTTGGTAAGTAAATGAAAACCAAGACATATTTTTCTGCTCTTTTATTTATATTGATAAAACTTCAAAGTCTGTACTCAAATACTTATTGAAATACCCATACATAAATGATTTCTTGTCAAAATGCATCATTCTTCTTCAAATACAAAAACATAATAAGAAAAAATATTTTCACTTTTCTAAAACCATCACTTTTTCTTAGATCACACTTTTATCTTTCCTCTGAGTGTAGCCCTGGAAAAGCAGTTTGAATGCAAAGCCTCTTGACAAAATATCTGCTTTTTAAAAATGTTAATTTAATATACAAGAAAAAAAAAAGCCTCTGGGAGAAGAGGATAAAGAAGTTAGGATTTCCAACTCCTAGGCTAAAAAACAGCATATCAGAAAGCCATTCAATTTCCTTTACAATGCTGATTAAAGCCTTCATTTTAACCTTCATTATAAATGGAGGACATTAATCCCTAAGCTGTTTTTAAACAATTAATAGTAACCTTCTTCAATCCTATCCATGATTTCCCTGAAAAGCAATAGTTGAGTTCTATTTATTCAGTGTAATGGATCGGCATTTCATTTCAAATAAAACCATATAAGCATGTCTCTATGTGAGATATAAATGTTACACTCATCTATGTACATAATGCTATGTCATGGAGAAATTACAGTGGTAAAATAATGCAGTCTTTAGCAATGTCATTTTGAAGTAAATGATAAAAATAGTGGACGCTTGAATCATCTTAGAAAACAAATTACTGTACTTTCTGGCACAATAAAAGCATTGGGTTTAATATCTCATTCTGCTGAAATAGCTTATAGAATCATAAATAGCTGATGCACAGTTCCTGTAATTAAGATTAAGCAGTTAAGAACAGTAAATCAAAGTTTCTTTGGGGTCCATTTTGAGAAAATAATAGAGATTTTAATCATTTGCATGGCTTTATAGTAAAGTTATAAAAACATACACAACTACACATACTGAGATCTGGAGTAGACGCTCGGTGACTTCTTTTCCATGTGATAACTTCTTTGGGTTGTGCGATGGGAGGGTATCGAGTATCTGTAGCTACTGCTCTTTTCGTTGCAACAAAAAATACAACAGAACAGGGCTCCTCCAACAATGAGCACGAGTGCAGTGGTCCATCCTAAGTAGAGGGCTTCTCCAAGCTCACGTTTTTGGGCAACATTCACTATCGGGTTATAGAAATCTCTGATGATGGCATTGGCAACCCAGCTCACAGGGATGAGCACCACCATGCCCGTGATGATGAAGATGATTCCAGCTGTCAGCAGAATGTGAGCCTTCACCTTCTCATTGTCCCCCGTGCACCTGGTGCATTTCATGCCAAGGATGGCCATCATGAAAGCCAAGAAGGACATTACGGAAGCAGCACACATCAGTCCTCTGGCTGCCTGTAGGTCCGGAGAAAGAGCCAACAGGGAATCATAGATTTTGCACTGCATCCTGATGTTAGCCTGCCTCACGCAATTCATCCACAGTCCTTCCCAGAAGTTTTCAAAAACCACGATGTTGTTTTCAATGAAGGCCGACACTCTCCACTGAGGCATGACGGTGACAGCCACTGTGCCCACCATTCCAACACCACCAAGAAACAGCCCAGCAATTTCTAAGGCATGGATTGCCATTATCCCCTGGGATGGGTTTTAGTCAGCTGGACTCCCGAGCTGCTAGTTCTGCTTTGAAGCAAGGTTCTCTGTGCCACAGAAGAGAACAGTTTTTCCTGGAGTAATGAACTCAGAACCCAGTGGCTTTTCAAATAAGAGCTGCTTTGCTACTTCTGGCCAGATAGTATCCAGTGCTGGCTGGCTGAGATGGCCCTGCTATTGGCTGCAACAGGTAAACTTACAAATCAGGTGTGGCAACTTTCTCAGCCAATAAAAGGTGGATGGTAACCCAGGTGTGTCTAAACCAACACTTGGGTACTTGTAACGGCTAGACCTGCACATAAACATTCTTTATAGTTCTCGGTCTTCCGAGAAGACAGCAGTATGTTTACCTGTAGGCATAGTTATAAATGGTTGCATAAGCATCAAGAAATGAGCCAATCCCTTGTAATGTGAAAGGTGCACCTTGTACAGGCAATTCTGAAACTCTTAGTAAAAGCTGCTGGGACCAAGGGATAAAATAAAATATCTGCCGAAGAATTTTGCAATGCTGTTGAAATGCCAAAGTGAAACGAGAGTAGGGGATTGAAAGATTGCTTTTACCTGAGAAACCACATTCTTTGGGACACATGTGATCCAAGTGATTGATTTAATTTTTCTACAACTTCAAAGCAAGCTCTACTTTGGTGAAATCAGGGAACAGATCATGCCAGAGGACAAAACAAACTAAAGTAATTAAATACACAAGGCTGTCCTTCTCCTTGGCACTTAAAACATATCGGGGTTCTTTAAGCCAGAAAAATTACTCATTGGCACTTTTCTGATAATCTTCATTTATTAAAAAAAAAAATTGCCAAAATAAAAGTCACCAGATAATTATCTTATGTAGCCAGGACTATAGCATTTAAAAAAGCTTATGAGTTTATTTTGTGGTGCTATTCTTGCTGCTTTGTCTTCCTGGGCTGAAGGAACGAGAATTCTGAAGATGTCTCAAGACCCTTGGGTCTATGCAAATGGCCAATATTTCAAAATAAAATATTTACAGGACAAGGGAACTATATTTACTAAACTGTATTATGTTAGGTATTAACCAAATATGTTTTCCAACCTTTTAATATTATGTCTGCAGTAGGACATAGAAATCCCTAAATGCAAGACAATGTGAACTTTCTTCTCAAAATAATGATGATCTAACAGTGGTGCTATACTAAGCATAAATGTTTATCTGAGAAAATTCCACCAGCAATTTTCTTCTGGAGATCACCTTGAGCTCTCTGTCTGATCTTTCCTAACTTTAAGCTGCGCTTTATTTTCTTTTCTTCTTAACATCATAAAAAATGATCTTTTCTTTACAGTTTTACTTTCTCTCTGCTTCATCGGACTACCTTAAATCCAAATATGGGAGAAAATCTTTTCTGCTCACTAATTAAACTTTGTGAGTTTCATGGTTCAAAAAATCTGAGTCATTTATGGATATTATTAAAACAAAAACTATATGGTAGAAAGGGCAAAAGGAGGATAAAGTAGACCGTCTTCTAAAAAAGAAGTAGGATGCATAGTAGTCTGAGTTGTTATAATTTTGTTAAACAGACATTATAAATGTAATAAAAAGTTAAAACTTAATATTTACAGAAATTTTCTCACTTCTTGACCTGCTAGGTGCTAAATTTCAGGGTGTCCCTTAGGCTGATGTAGAACATATGCGGCATTTTCTTCGTCAAGTTTTTATCCATTACAGATTTGTGGTGGAGGGGGACTTAGATTAATCTTGGGAAAATAAGATTTAAGAAGTGAGCAGAAAACATTTTCTCCCATATTTGGATTTAAGGTAGTCCGATGAAGCAGAGAGAAAGTAAAACTTCAAAGAAAAGATCATTTTTATGATGTAAAGAAGAAAAGAAAATGAAGTAAAGCTTGAAGATTTTTCCTTTTGTGCAATCCACAAAAGGAAAAATGACATCTAAACAGAAGATATTTTTAATCTTTAATTGTCAGACTGGGAAAAAGGAGTCATTGACAGAACTGAAAAATGAAAAAGAAATAATACAACTGGTTGAGATAATGACTAAATGAAGCCACATTTTAAGGGATGTTAAGGCATATATTGATTCATTGAAATTTCTTTTCGAATTTCTGTGTGGCGTGTTTCTTAGGAGCTCTGTTTAAATATTGCTGACTATCCACATCAACACAGGAACGCATGAGACAGAAGCAGAAAGCTCTGCCTCTGAGTGCCTCAGCCGTTGTGAGAGCTGCGTCCCAGGTACGCATTCATATTTCTTGGCTTTGTGTATTACCAAACCTCTCTTCCCTTAAGGCTTGAACTTTACCAGGAACTTGTTTTACATAAAAATATTTTCCTTATTTTGAAAATATTAGAGACTTTACTATTGAAATTTTTCTAGCCAAAAGATGAGGATCTGAGTGGGAAATTAACACTGGGTTCACATTAGAATTATTGTAGAGGTAATTCCCTACTAGGAAGTGGCCCAGGGCATCCAAATAGGTTCCTTATCAGACAATGATACAGTTAACTCCATAATATTTATACATAACCATGTCCTAAAAGACACTGGAATAAAAAGACAGAAAAAAATGGTAATATTGAGTTTGCTAAAGACAGAAGGGGCCTAAATTCAAAGATGAAAGGCAACTGTTTATCTACTTTTCTGTCCTGCTGCAATGATTAACTTGGCTACAAAATTCAGATAATGGTAATAGAGATATAACAGATTAATAACATTTTCACTCTAATTTAGAACTACAGAGCAAAATACATCAATTATTCAGTAGTTTGTACTTCCATTTCCATGAAGAACCACAATACCACCAAGAACCCAAGAGAGAAATGAGAGCTCATGTCAACCTCCTCTCCACCCTCCCTCAGGCTTTTCTTTCTGTCAGCACCATCATAAGGCATGATTTAAGTTTAGCAATTAAATTTGCTAAGCTGCATTCAGCCCTGATAATAGCATAACACAGACAAATGCTTTTTCTTCCTAAATGATACACACAAATCACCATCAGACTGTCTTATGCCCATTAATCCTTAACCTAACTCAACTCCACAGTCTTGGATTATCTATTAATACTTATCACTGTTTGAAATAATTTTTGCTTCTGCCTATCAAGCAAAGGTCAATTTCTTTTGTTTTCTGGATTTGCTTTGTAGTTTTCTGTTGTGACGACAGTTTTTCAAGTGTGTTTATTTTTAACTACGTTTCACTATTAATTAACCATACTTGGCCAACCATCTTGTCCTGAGAGAGTAAGTGAACATATCAATAGATTTCCGTGTTGTTTCGAAAATACTGTTGTGCATTGCTGTATGTTCTCTTGAACCACCATCTTGTTTGTTTTCCATGATGACTAGCTATGCTTCCAGTTCTCTATCCTCTAAGTGTTCTGTATTCATTAGCAGCCCTCTCTTTTTACCAATTCTCTCTCTCTTTTTTTTTTTTTCAGACAGTGTCTCACTCTGTCACCCAGGCTGGAGTCCAGTGGCTTGATCTCAGCTCACTGAAACCTCTGCCTTCCAGGTTCAAGCGACTGCCCTGCCTCAGCCTCCCGAGTAGCTGGGATTACAGGTGCACGCCACCACACTTGGCTAATTTTTGTATTTTTAGTAGAGGCGTGGTTTCACCATGTCAGCCAGGCTGGTCTTGGACTCCTGACCTCAAGTGATCCACCCACCTCAGCCTCCCAAAATGCTGGGATTACAGGCGTGAACCATCGTGCCTGACCGCTCTTTTCACCACCTCTGTGTGATCTATTTTCAATTGCTCTGCTTAAAAATGAACTCCTTCCTGTATGGAAATTGTCTAGTATCTTAGCCAATTCAAGCTGCTTTAACAGAATACCACAGACCGAGTGGCTTGAACAATAGAAATTTATTTCTCATTCTTCTGAAGTCCCAGATCAGGGTGCCAGTGTCACTGGGTTCTGGTAAGGACCCGTTTCCCATTTTACAGAAGGCTGTCTTTATGAGGTGACTTCACATAGCAGGGAGAAGTGTGAGCGCTAGTCCCATTCTCTTCTTACAAAGACACTAATACCATCATGAAGATTTCACTTTCATGACCTCATCTACCACTCCCAAAGGTTCGCTCTCAAACACCTCACTTCCAAATCCCATCACACTGGGGCTTAACATTTCAACATATGAATTTAGTGGGGACACAAATATATAGTCCATAACATCTAGCTACTAACAAATTCAAGCAATCAAATTTGCATAATTCTGAAGATCTATTTGTGCTTAAGAACTTCACCCATATTATATCACCCATAACAATATTTCATTTTTCCACGATGAAAAAAGACTGAACATGAATAGAAAAAATCAATGATAGAAATAGTGTTATGGACATGTTTTTACCTTTCTTCTGCTTTACATTGCATTTTTAAAAATTAAAACCTGAGTGTAGGATGAATTCTGATATATTTTGAAAGACAGATCTGTGTACTTCATGTGATATATTTGATGTCTCTACTAAAGTACTGGAAATCCAGGGAGAAAACTGAAAAAAAAAAAACAAAAGTGTATACTGTGGAAATTTTCCTATAAATTAATGAGTAATTTATATGTGGAGAATTGATGTTAAATACCCTAATTCTAATGATTTCAAGAAAAATTTTAAAAAAGGAAGAAATTGCTAGTAATAGCAGCTACTGAGTATTAAATGTTCTCTATACAATAGGTTCTTTATATCACTCTACCTTATATTTAAAACATTTTTAGAAAGCAGGGGTCATTACTCTCCTTTTATAATCAAATAAATTAAAATTCAAGAGAGACTGCCTTTTTTAAGGCCACACAGACTTTGCTGGTTGAATCTACGGAAATAGAATTCAGAGGCAGACCCAAAGCCCATGTTCTTTTCTGTATTGCCTACCGTCTCCTTAAAGAGAACTAGAGAAACAGAATTTCTTATATTGGCGTATATGGTGAGAGTTAATTAAGATATAAAATATGTTCAAAACATTTTTCTTCTTTGCTTAGCACATTGTTGAAAACATTTTGGATGGCCAACCTTTGCAGTTTTTAAAACATACCTGCTTCACTGAAATGTGAAAGCTACTTCTTTAGATACTCTATTCAAAGGAGTTTCTACTGGGGAAATACTGGCAATTTCAATAAAATTATTCCTTATTTAGAATTTAAGAGAGTTCCCGTGCTGAAGTTACCACTGGCACCCCTTTCTCCTCCACCTCCCATGATTGTCCACATCTTCATTGTTCCTTAATTACAGACTAGGTCATGATACTGAATGACCTAACTAACCAACACTGAACAAGTATTTGGCTAAAGTAAGCATTAAACAATTTCAATGCAATGACGTGAACAGTTTCATGTGCCTATGCCCTCAGCTAATTATAATACAGAGAAATTTTCCTTTGTATTTTATAGAGACTTCTTAGTGACCAACAGAGGGATGATTCTATCGTTACCTTCATTAGTCCATTAAAATTGCTTTTTCAGGTGACTCACTAACAACTTTTCTTTTTACCTTTTCCAAAGGCAAAAAAAAAAAAAATTAAAGGTTGTATAAAACTGTTTACCACATGGTTATTTTTGGAATTGCTTGAAAAACAAATTTTTAAAAAAATCTCTCAATCTCCCATAATAATCCTTTCTACTGAAACGTAAAACATAATATGCAACCTTGAATGAGGAGAACAAAGGGTCCATGACAAAAGTTTCTGGCCAGGCAGAGACTGTAATTAGTACTAAAAATGATAACATCAGATAATGAATAGGACCAAAACAGAGCACTTTTCATAATTTTATTTTGAATTCACAGCAATTCATAACCAGTTTAAGTCATGTTAATGATAAAAAGGAAGAAAAGAGGCACATAGGATAATAGATAATATATTTAATATGACTATGCTTAAAATAATATATTTTAATAAACAATACTTCATACTAGTCACAAGAACTACTTAATAATTACCAAGTTATATGAACAATTAAGATTATTAAGTGATATCATGATTAATTAGCTATATGATTTGAACCTCCCAAACACCTTATTAGAAAGGCCATATTATTATGTCAGTTTTACTAGGAAACTGGAATTTACAAAGTATAAATAACTGACCCAAATCCTCACAACGAACTAGTAAAAAGGCCAATATGGGAACTCTATTCTATCCGACACCTTAGGCTACACTCTTGACCCATTATGTGCTACACATCATTATAGACCTACCTGTAAACCTAACTGAAAGCTTGCATTACTGTGTAGTTTTATCTCGTATAAAGCATGTAAGTTTTGGTAAAGCGGAAGTCGTTCTCTGAGACAACGTCCTTCACATTGTGAGTTTTCAACAGGATTTTGAGCAGTATAAAGAGAAAGGAAGAGTTTCTATTTTCTGCAGCAAAATGCATTGTTTAATATGAGAAATCATAAGATATGAGGGAAATCATAAGATATAAGGGAAAAGTCTACACAAATGGAAAACACATACAAGTGCACACAGACACAGACACACACACACACGCGCGCACGCAATGTCCTTATAAGCAAACAATGAATATAGGAGCACAAGAAATGTTTTCCCTTGTAAAGTCGAAGTTAACAGGACAGGGAAAAGTAATTAACCGGGCAAATAGAGCTAAGCCATATTACTGATTAATTTACAAAACAATTAACTTTCCACTTAAAATTCAAATTAAGATTCTGTCTGCCTTAGGCAACCAGTGTTTGCAAATTTTAATAGGGCTAGACATTAAGTGCCTTACTTAAAACCAACTTTACATGGCACTGGGTGAGAATGTTATTGCAACAAGCAGTGCATGGCATTCTTGGGTTTCAGTTATTTTTTAAAGAGAAAATATCACAATATATAGTAATATGCCGGATGCACTAATATTTTTTCAATGAGAATATAAGTAAAACTAAAAGTTGTTCAAATCCTCATCTCAAATATTTATAGAGATTTTGTACTTTCTGTAAAAATTTCAAGATGATATCTCAAAAACATCTTCTGAACACTTATTTTCCAACCGTTCAACAAGTATAGTATGTACCAGGCCCTGTGATAGACTCTGGAAACCAAGAAATATGAGACATAGTTTCTTTTCTTTGTAATTTTACATCCACAAAACTAAGGGGCTAGTGGAAGCAAGAACTGCTGAGTCAATTAACTTTGTCATTGGTTAAAGTTGTTAACCAACTATTCTTTTCACCTTGAAAAAGCATACAAGTAACCACACAGAAAGGTGAGAACAGCCACCCTTCATTCCATTGAAAAAAAGCAGCTTCCAGTGTTTTGATGCTTTTTAAACAAGATCAAACAATCGATGAAAAGCACTGCCAGGAGTCTAGAAACATTCAGCAGAGGTAAGCTGGCCGTCTCACGTTTTCACACAACCTCCTGGTTCATGCAGCTGCTATTTCTTGTTCTTATCTTCCATTTTCTCTGACTTTTGCTCCAGATATCTTTAGAATTGCTGCTGTGGCGAGCTGTATGTGATTATCTGACTGGCTTCTGGGCGTCTCTCTCATAGTTTCAACTGGACTTTTGTTGTCTCACACTGGACAACATTCTATCTCATTCCTATGTCACTAAACTGGTTGATCCCACCCCACAAGGCCTCCTTCCGGGTCACGGGCTTGGAACAGGGAAGCACATGTTACTTTTGTACATGGCAACAGGAGGGAATATTAGACCCAGAACAGATCTAAAAGAACATCTGATGTACCCTTCATTCTGTACACGAGGGGCTCAAAAGCTCCAGGAAAGCAGGAACCATCTCTGTTCTATTCATCTTCTTGTCAAAGTACTTGTGTAGTGCCTGGCACATAGAGAGCACTCAGTATTTATCTAATACCACGCAAATCACGCTGAAATCTCTGTGCCCAGTTCTTGATATTTCCTTGGTAACTCTGGGAAACTATGACCATAGACAGGTAAACTAAATATTGCTTATTTATGTATTTGTCTTTTTAAAACTCTCCTAAAATAGAATATAAATGTCATGGGCCGCATGATTTTGTCTTGTTCATAAATGTATCTCCAACTACTAAAACATCACCTGGTTCACAGTAAGAGCTCAGGAAATATTTGATAAATAAAATAAGAATGTAATTTAAGAAAAATAACCTATGCACCCAGTATTGTAAAAAAAAAAAAAATCTCTCCTATATATAAGTTATATAATATTTTCAGTTTATTTTTTCATGTCGATACCTAAGCAGAGAAGAACCTAAAATAATACTCACCCCTTTGGCTATATCAGCCCATCACTAAGCCTTTGAATATGACTTCTTAAAAAAGGATGAGTTCATGTCCTTTGTAGGGACATAGATGAAGCTGGAAACCATCACTCTCAGCAAACTATCGCAAGGACAAAAAACCAAACATCACATGTTTTCACTAGTAGGTGGGAAGTGAACAATGGGAACACTTAGACACAGGAAGGGGAACATCACATAGCGGGGTCTGTTGTGGGGTAGAGGAACGGGGGAGGGATAGCATTAGGAGATATACCTAATGTAAATGACAAGTTAATGGGTGCAGCACACCAACATGGCACATGTATACATATGTAACAAACCTGCACCTTGTGCACATGTACCCTAGAACTTAAAGTATAATAATAAAAAGAGAGGTAAACTTATGTCCCAGTGGGTTCATGAATTTTACTTCAGCTTTCTATAAGTTTCCTAAGTATACCCTGTAAACTGACCTTCATTTTCTCATTTATTCTATTTCATTTCTCTCTTCTCAGTATGCAAATCCCATTTTCCACTGCTTACTATTATTAATCCAATATCCTTCCAATTACCATGGCAGATATTGATGGCCTAAGAGCCTAGGCTACCATTTTTGTTTAATAGATAATTTTACTATACCAAGGGATCATTAATTATAATTATTTTTCTCTAAGTATATTAACACAAATACAGAAAAATACAATTTAGAATAATACATAATTAATAAAAATTAATACACATATATTTTTAAATTTTAGAAAGAACTTACAGGTATATTTTATGCAAATAACTTATATGTATGTTTTATGTACTTTCTCACTGAAGTAAGATTTATTTTGCTGTTACTTTTTTAGGAGATGTTTGATGTCTTAGGGAATTTTAGTGTTTTTTTGACCATCGCTAAATTAGAATTCTTATTAGTTAATGATGTTGCTAGGAATGGGATTTCATTTGGAAGAAGCATTAAGCTACTTAAATAGCAATCTCAACTGTATCAGCCTACCTTTCTCAATTTGCCTTGTGATTTAACGTAAACTCGGAAAAGGAGAGAATTTCGACTGCACATAAGTGAATGGTAAGTTCATCAGCTAGCCACTATTGGTGGCTTCTTTGGCTTCCAAAGAAGAAGCTAACTTAAGTATAAAACTTGAATCTGTGACTTTATGTGGAAATACTTAGAAATTTGCATGGATTACCATTTGTTCTTGCGTTTCCCTTACTTTTCAATCAAATATTGTTTCAAATTTCATGCTAGCTTGAACAACTATTATTATAATAAGCAAAACAGAAAAAGCTTACTTAAATACATGATTATTATATCAAATTTTTGATAATAGCTATCCCCTGGATAGTAACCCAGATGTGTCTATGTGTATGTGAAAAGAGGCCCACTGGGTATGATGTCATGAAAAATTGCTTTCGGATTTTGCTGCGTATTCTGCTATGTTGGTAGAATTCAGTACATGAGACTATGTTCACATAGTACAAAAATAAATAACATATAGTACAATTTTGCATATAACATCTATCTAAATTCAAATATAGTTCTTATCATTCATTTGAGATCCAGATTCCATTTAAATAATATTTATTAATTTTCTATCACATGCAAGAACTGTTACATATATTACTGTAATTAAATTAGGTTACTCCTCAACTTGGGGATGGAAAAGTCCCCTTTGGCATAGACTCTGCCATTAAAAAAGAAGTTGATGCAAGTTTTACAAAAGAAGGGAAATTTTCCTTGGGGCCATTCATAGTTGACACTCAGAAATTATAGTGGAGGAACACCTAGAATAGAACAGATTAGAAGAACAAGCAGCTGTATTTCCATACCTCCAAGCTCTGTTCTCACAGTCTATAATCTAACTACATTGAACTTCACTCATCTACACGTTTGTTATTTTCTATGGCCACACTTTACCATCTTGACTCTGGGGTTGAAATCCCAACTACTATGAGCCTTTTCTGCCAGACACTGGTCATTTTAGAAAATGTAAAATCAATTAACTAAGTTCAATTCTGAAAACCTCTTGAGTCCATTTTCCATGCAGAGAGAGAATTCACTGGTATAAATAGTTTCAGTAATTAACAGCTTGACTCAAATGTCATTTTGAAGGATTCATTAATTCATCTCTTCTTTAATTCATCAGATGTTGATTACTTAGTAACTATAGGACAGACACTGTTCAAAGTACTGGAGACCAGGGCCGGGCACTGGCTCATACCTGTAGTCCAGCACTTTAGGAGGCTGAGGTGGGCGGATCACTGAGGTCAGGAATTTGAGTTGAGACCAACCTGACCAACATGGTGAAACCCCCGTCTTTACTAAAAATACAAAAATTAGCCGGGTGTGGTGGTGTGTGCCTGTAGTACCAGCTACTCAGGATGCTGAGGCAGGATAATCACTTGAACCTGGGAGACGGAGGTTGCAGTGAGTCCAGATCACACCATTGCACTCCAGCCTGGGCTACAGAGTGAAACTCTGCCCCCACTCCCCCGCCAAAAAAAAAACACACACTGGAGACCAAACCATGAAGAAGGCACAGTACCTCCCTTGAGGAGCTTGCAGGCTAATCAGGGGAGAACTGTGGCTGCAGGCCTGACTGCCATTTAGAACTAGCCTTTCAGTTGATTATTAAATCACAAGATTTGTGACAAGCTGTCGCAAACACAAATGCCTGCAGGGACTAGGGAGGAAAGAAAAAAGCGTAAAGCAGGACAGGTAAAAATTGTGTTTGTTCCTCTAATGAAGCAAAAGCTAAAGAAATGCAGTTGATTTTGGTCTCAT
Source organism: Theropithecus gelada (assembly GCF_003255815.1). Lineage (NCBI taxonomy): Eukaryota > Metazoa > Chordata > Mammalia > Primates > Cercopithecidae > Theropithecus > Theropithecus gelada. Next base: position 32,705,451 of record NC_037670.1, on the reverse strand, counting down.
GGGAGGGGACTCTAGTGTTACTGGATCTTTCCATTCTTAACAAGTCAGAAATCTGGATTAAAAAAAAAAAAAACTTTCTACGTTTAATGTTGTTGCCACTAGTATGGGGTTTGAACAAAACATGTGTGACAAATTTGGCTCAAGATTGGCCAGTTTCCACTTGTCAAAAACCAGTGACCTCTAGATATCAATTGCCATCAGGAAAGCTCCTTATTTGAATGGGCACTGAACCCACCCATGTTTCAGATCCTCAGTCTTAACAGCAGGAGAGCAGAACCTGCTGCTTCCATGGAATGTTATAAGAATTAATGGCCCTGTGAAGGACTTAGATCTCCTTGGATAAGGGAACTGTGCAAGTAAACATTGTAATCAGTAATATTATGTTGCACTAGTTGACCCAAACCATGGCAGGTCAGTTCTGCATGTTACACACACTGGTGGAGAAATCAGAGCTATTCACTATCAACTTCTAGAACTTTCCTAACACACCGGTAATTTATCTGTAAATTACCTAGAAGAGTTTGTAAGTCTCTTAAAAAATGCAAATCTGATTTCTAAAACAGTCTTAATTTTAAAAAGGTAATCTTAATTATTTACCAACTGCTCATAAAATTTTTGTGGGGACTTGAAGTGCAGTTAAGTATGAGAAAAGGAGATTAGCTGATACATGCACAAGTTCTCTAACAGAACACAGCATGTCTGGTGGAGAGATGACAGTGAATGAGTCCCCCATCCTGATTTTCCCACTGCTTAATAACCCCCCAAAACAAGGAAGTGGACATAGCAAAACTGGTCTCCATAGATTCACTTTTCCCATAACAGAGATTCTATTTTAATAAGGCTGTTTGCCAGACAAAACCCCTATTGACCTGTGGCAGCACATTGCATGCTTTCTCGTTTTCCCGGTTTTACCAGTGCTTAGGAAGCAAGCCAGTATCAAGTGTGGGTCAGGCTAGTAGCTGGAGATATGCCCTGTTACTCATCTTCATCTTCAGTGTGCGTCTCTGAGTATTGCACAACTGCCCGTGACAAAGACATATTTTAAAGAGATCGAGACTACTCAGACTTGAACAGAAAAGAAAACCTAGCATATGTTGAACGAATAATACAATCCAAACCAGTGATTTTTAAAAAGTGTTCTCTCAAATATTATGTATAAGGGATGTAAATTAATCAAGACTGCTTTTCCCCCAGTAAAGGCCTCTGAACAAGTTGGGGATAAATGTGAATAACTACATACGTAGTTACGATGGATTTCTGGGAACTATGCCCTGATTGGAAACAGTTTTGTCTGTGTCCCAAGTTATAATATAAATGTAAATAGAAGTTGTTGGCCCTTGAATCAAACACAGGATTCTTGAGCATTTCAATTACGAGCACTTTGCAGCATTGCTCCTTTGTATATAACAACCTGAGAAACAATGGCTCTGCCCTAAGTTTAAAAAATATCAAGCCCTGGGAAGAAATTGGTCCTATAAGAACATATATATGGCTACTTTCACCTTATGATAACAGGATGGTGTCCGTCACCTATTAAAAATAAGCAAGTAGGGTGGACGCAATGGCTCCCACCCATAATCCCAGCCCTTTGGAAGACCAACGCAGGAGAACTGCTTGGGCCCAGGAGTCTGAGACCAGCCTGGGCAACATGGTACAACCCTATCTCTGCAAAAGAGAGCAAACTTAGCAGAGTATGGGGTTGTGCACCTATGGTCCCAGCTACTCAGGAGGCTGAAGTGGGAGGATCACTTGAGCCCGGGAAGTTGATGCTGCAGTAAGCTGTGGTTGCACCACTGCACTCCAGCCTGGATGACAAAGAAATTTTTTTGGTATCGGCTAGATACCAAAAACAAACAAACAAACAAACAAAACAAACAAAAAACACCCAAACCTTATAAGCTCTTTTGCCAGAATTTGTCCTGTAGCTCGAGATAAAAAGTACCCAGTCTTGGAAAAGATTTAAGAACTATGCTTAAGCTTGCCATCAATGTACGAACATTAAAGTAATTCAAAATTCACACGGCAAATTTGAAACAAAACTAATAAAAAGAAATCTCTGCTATTTTCTCCTACAATTACATTTTAAAATATGATAAGATTGCTATGCATAATACTCTGGCTTAGTATCTGGTCTATTTCAAATAGAATTATTCTAACAATAGCAATGTATTTTATAGTGGTCATACAGTCATGATGATCAGCAAAGGGACAATAAGAATACATGGATAAAAACAGGACAATGGGATTAAACAGGTTGTGTTTCATAGATTCATTTCCGACTTTCTTACTAGTAATGGAAAAGTAATGCAGACTCATTTCATTTCCAAAACAGAGGCTTAGCATGTTTGAGTTCTTTGGTTACAAGTTCATTAAAATACCAGATTTATTATCATGATTTTTTTATATATATATATATGTATATAGATAGTATATATGTATATATAATTATATATAATATGTATAAATATGTAATTATATATACATATGTATACACAGGATGATTATTAAAGTGGTTGACAATTAATATTTGAATTATGTCTCTATGTAAAACTGAAGTTTGAATAACACCTTGATTTGTATCCAGTAATTTGAGTTGTAGAATTTATTCATCTAAGCGCTACAGAAAAGGCTGCCACCTACTGAAAAATTAGGGTGTCTTGTTGGAGTCCAAGGATAGTCCTGAGAAAACTCTACTACCATTGTGGCCATTACTGTTTCTAAAAGCTACAAAATGAAAAGCGAGGTGCCATGATTATTCCCCTGGCATTTAAACAAATAAGGAGAGGGATGTATGTGAGATGGAGGGGCAAAATGTGTTTTGTATATGGAGGGTTCACTGTAAAGTGGGGTGGGGGTTGGGGGAATCAGTCAATAACAGTACTTAGAATGACTGAGACCTACAATCTGGGAAAAAATTGGTTGGTGGACTAAAATATAAACAAGATAGAAACATTGAGATAAATGGGGGGGAAATTAAAAGCTCTGATAATAGAAACCACAGAAATATAGATGGGAGAGAGAAAGTGAGATAGAGATAGAGGCTAAAAATAGGGAGGCATTAGTAGTTCTGAAGAATGAAGGTATAGAGTTTATCTGACACCTTCCAGCCCTGTCTAGCATGTCTTTCTGTACTACAGAGGCTTGTGAGTGACATATGTCACACGCTGCCTTTCAGGTTATTCTGGATACTATTTTGAATTCAAATATTAGTTAAACTTGCAAGAAATGTGTTTTGACCCTGAGTTACATAGAAAGAAGATGGTTTCAGCACATTCATTTTGTTGGCCTGGATGGTGACAGAGGAGCCATGTTCCTGGAGCCAGCAGCTTTGTTAATGGTTCTGACATGGAAAGAAGCTTCCAGATACTTCAATATTTACATGATGGCAGAAGCAATATCTTCTGGGTTGACCAGTTTTGCTTGTGGTTTTGGGGATTATTCCTGAAGGCTGAAGCTAGTCTGTTCACTTTCCCCAATAATTCTATGAACTGTATACTTGTTTGGAAATACTTTTCTGCAGACACTAACTAGAATGGATTCATAGATCTCAGTAAAAAAAGTTGACTAGTACAGAATGAAATACACTATGAACTGTACATTTGTTTGGAAATACTTTTCTGTGGACACTACAGTGGATTCACAGGTCTCAGTAAAAACGTTGACTAGTACAGAAGGAAATTATTGAGTTGGTTGCTATAAAAAGAGGAGAGATCTTTCCATTTTTAATATAGTATTATTGAATAGGGCTGTGAGCTTGTTTCTCACTCAGTTGTGGGATGTTAACTGATTAATCTCACAGGGATTCTTTAACCTTAAATTCTTATTAGTGGGTTTACTTTGAACATAAAAATACTCATATACTATTAGCAGACACATTCGTTAGGATTCATCAAGATCCAAAACCTAGTCACATAGGAAACTTGATGAAATCAAGCCAGCATGACAAAACTTCCTGATTCCTGGTGGACCCTTAACATTGATAACAGCTTTTGCTTTGTTTATTTTGTTTCTAAAGATAATTTCAAAAGCAATTTATGGTTTTTACTGGGACTAGAGTTTCATAAAAGAACATGGCTGATAATGGGTCACCAATTTGAATGCACAATCAGCTAAAGTAGTAGGGAAAAGCTAAGTGCAGTCAGAAGCAGAAACAATGATTTAGAGCTATACCGGTCACATGAGGTGGAGGAGGTAAGAAGAATGACTTTTCACAAAATGACAAGGAATGCAAATATGCAAAAGGAAACAGATTCACTAATAGATGATTAAATAAAATGAATGCAGCATGTGCTATAAAATTTAAGGTAAACAATAATTATAGGTCTATTGAAAGAAAAATAAACAGAATGCTGAGAAATGCATTGAGCTGGAGGACTGAGCACAGCCAGTCCCAGCAGAGCCAGTAAGTCCAGCAGATCCAGTAAGATACAAAAGGCCAGGCATGATGGCTCATGCCTGTCATTCCAGTACTTTGGGAGGCAGAGGTGGGTGGATCACCAGAGGTCAGGACTTCGAGATCCACCTGACCAACGTGGTGAAACCTTGTCACTACTGAAAATACAAAAATTAGCTGGGCATAGTGGTACGTGCCTGTAGTCCCAGCTATTCAAGAGCCTGAGGCAGGAAAACTGCTTGAACTCAGGAGGTGGAGGTTACAGTGAGCCAAGAGTACACCACTGCACTCCAGCCTGGGTGACAGAGTGAGACTCCGTCTCCAAAAAAAAAAAAAAAGTACAAAAGGATTCTAAGCAAATGTCCATAAAACACACAAGTGCTTTAAGTTGAAATCAGTATATTGTTTTCTAAGGCACTGTGCTTTTAGGAAAAAGAAATGAAAAAAGATATATCCTTGTTAAAATCCACAAGTTTCTTAGAAGTGGCAATTTCATGAGGCATCACAGTACTCCACTTCAAACTATACTGTAAGGCTACAGTAACCAAAACAGCATGGTACTGGTACAAAAACAGACACACAGACCAATAAAACAGAATGGAGAACCCAGAAATAAAGTCACACACCTTCCACAATTTGATCTTTGACAATGTTGACACAAATTTAAGCAACACAGAAAGAACTTCCTATTCAATAAATGGTGCTGAGATAATTGGCTTCGCCATATGCAGAAGAATGAAACTAGACTCCTACCTTTTACCATATACAATCATGAACTCAAGATGGATTAAAGATTTAAATATAAGACCTCAAACTGTAAGAATCCTAGAAGCAAACCTAGGAAACACCAGTCTAGACATCAGCCTTGAGAAAGAATTTATGACTAAGTACTTAAAAGCAATTGCAATAAAACAAAAATCAACAAGTAGGACTTAACCAAAATAGAGAGATTCTGCAGAGCAAAAGAAACTGTCAACAGAGTAAACAAACATTCTATAGAATAGGAGAAAAATATTCACAAACTATGCATCTGACAAAAGTTTAATATTCAGAATCTATAAGAAACTTAATTCATCAAGCAAAAAACAACTCCATTAAAAAGTAGGCAAAAGACATGAACAGACACTTCTTAAAAGAAGACATGCAAGCAGCCAATAAACATGTGAAAAAGTGCTCAACATCTCTAATCATCAGATGAATGCAAATTAAAACCACAATGCGATACTATCTCACAAAAATTAGAATGGCTATTATTAAAAAGTCAGAAGACAACAGATGCTGGTGAGGCTGTGTAGAAAAGGGAACGGTTATACACTGTTGGTGGGAATGTATATTAGTTCAGTCACTGTGGAGAGCAGTTCACTGAAGCACCGTCAACAATAACAAAGACATGGAATCAACCTAGGTACCCATTAATGGTGGACTGGATAAATAAAATGTGGTACATATACACCATGGAATATGATGTAGCCATAAAAAAAACGCAATCATGTTCTTTGCAGCAACATGGATGCAGCTAGAGACCATTATCCTCAGCAGGAACAGAAAACTAAATGCTGCATGTTCTCACTTATAAAAGGGGGCTAAACACTGTGTACTCATGGACATAAAGATGGCAATAATAGACACTGAGGACTACTAGAGGAGAGAGGGAGGGGTGCAAGGACTGAAAAACCATTGGGTACTATGCTCACTACCTAGATGGCAGGATCAATCGTACCCTAAACCTCAGCATCAAACAATATACTCATGTAACAAATCTGCACAGGTACCCCCTGAATCTAAAATATAAGTTAAAATTACAAAGAAAAAATAAGTAGTATCAGGTTCTCAGTCACTACCTGGAAGATAAAATAGATCTCACATTGGGGAAATCCAGATCTTGCTGAAGCCACCCAAGTCCCTTTATGTTCTATAATTTCAATAACAGCTTCTGATGTGGGAGCTCTTTTACCTTTGGGAACATTAACCCTTAAAAAAGTAGAGCAAAAGTGAGACTACAATCCTTGACCTGACACAGAAACTTCTTGTAAAAGTCAGTAGGCCTTGAAAGAAGGTTAATATGCCACAGAATTTGGTTTTATGGCTTTGATGGTGGGTGAATACATTTAAATGAAAAGAGAGACTGTCAGTGGTGGAGAAGCTGAGGAATAGGAAAAGGGCACCATGTTGCCATGTTAGTATGTGAGATAGTTTTTTCCACCGCTATTTTCTTAGACACAATATTAAATTGTAATGTTACTTTTATTTAAGCCCAGCAATATTACAAATGTTATGATTTAATGCTGTAATTCAACTCACCTTTCCCAAAAATATAGTTATTAATGTAACGGTTAAATTGTTATCACTCTGTGTACAAATAAAAAGATGATGTTATTCTTACTTTCTAACAAGAGGAAGACTTTTTCCAGCCAAGGTACTTTAGTCATTTCAACCCCTTTCTCCTTAATGGGAAGCAGATGGATATTGATTGATTCCTGCAGAGAATGTTGAAACATTAGATCCAGTAGAGAATGCCAAAGAGCTGCAGCAATTCATGGGTAAAAGGAGAGTTTTTCAGAGATAATACAGGGAGGTGTTATTTTTTATCTTCCATCTCTCAATTAATAAAGATTTGAGCAAATACATAAACCACGACCAAAATTTAGCAAGGAGGAGCCTGAGGATAGCAGCAGAAACCCCAAAGTGATTAAGTGAAATGAGAACAGCATGAGATTCAGCATGGAGAAAGTTTGCTTAATTCTACCAGGTTTAAATTCCTGCCAGTTCCTCAAGAAGGAGGAAATGAAGAAGGATTCAGTGTTCCTCTAGGTATCCTTTACAGGGCTGTATTCGATATAAACATGTTTTATTGCAGGCAATAGAGGAAATCACCATTTGATTAGGGTGGAGAGCAGATTCTATGCCATCAGTGCCTTGAACTTTGTTCAGTGCCTTGAACATTGTTACAAGTATAGTCTTCCTGTGTTGAGTTACCTCTACTTGCTTTATAGAAACAAAATTTCCTCTAACATACCATAGATGTAGGTTGAAAATGTACAGTTTTCTGAACTCTACATTTCTGTATCTCATTCAATACGATGGCTCCATTATCTCCCTGGGTCCCTGCTCTTGTTATGAGATTATGGGAATAGTATGTAATTACCTTTAGGAGAAACATAATGTTTTAATTCACTCTACAAAAAGGATTCTTTGTTAATAAAAACATAGGTGCATTTTACTATTACTACTATTACCACGAGTTAATGTCAATGGCTACTGTTTATTAAGAACTTACTTTGTGACAGTCATTATAATCCATTAGTGTACACTGTCATAATTGGTTAACACACCTCCACGTGGTAAGTAAGTTTATTATTAGCTCCACTTACATATGAGGAAACTGAAGCTTAGTGAATTTAAGAAACTTGCTCGAGGCTACACAGCTTGTCAGTGGTGCACATGATTTGAACCCAGTGAATCATTCCTTTCATTGACTACTTTGTTCTTCCAGAGGAAGCAGTAATGTAGAAGTAATTCAAAGTATTATTGCTTAATCAATGACTAATCTCCTGAACCAACTTTCACGTATTAAACACAGATAGATATATAGATGTCATTTCATATAGCTATGTTTTAATCTTGGAAAGAAATATAAATATCCCATTTCATCCTCATAATAGCTATTGAGGAGGATATGATAGGTTTTATCATCTAAAATTTATAATGGGATAATTGAAGCTAAAAGATATATAATCTGTCTGAAATCACACAGCTAATATTTGGCAAAGCTTGAGTCTTCTAAATTTAGACTTTTTTTCCCCCAATCCATAAGGTTTACCCAAGATAGTCTTCATTTTACCCAAGATAGTTTTCACAGTAAAACTATGCTCACCTCTCGCAGTCCCTGATTGCTGACCTCCTGAGATATTTTTAAATCGTGAAACACTTTCAAACGGATTAGCTAGTATTTATACACTAGTGAGCACTACCCACCTCAGAAAGGAATTTGAGACTTGTCCTAAACAAGGAAATGATCAGGTCATTGCCATCAGTGTGGCCCCTATGACGACAGCAGTATTTAGAAAAATATATTTCAAATGTTTATTAAAGTCATAGAGAAGAATGATGTACTTTACATTCCATCTCATTTGTCAAGAGTGATTATGATCTGAGCTTTGCAAATCAAGGTCATTGATGAAATGGAGGAAGTAATCGGTGTGAAAAATATTCTGCATGTTTATGTGATCAAACACCAAAAGTTCACGGTTTTACTTTTCAAAATGAGCTTCTGCATATGGTCAGAAGTGTACAGTACGGTGGTGTGCCGACGGTAAGGATGAGGGGAGGTGCCAGGGCCATATCAGGGACATACGTGCCTGGGGAGTGAAAGGAAATACCTTTCTGAATTACCAACTTTCTCAAAAATTGAGGAGAAATAAAACTAAATGACTGAACTGGTGCTATAAGATACTCATTAGAGTATTGAAACAAACACATGACGTTAGAATGAAAAAATATTGCATCAATTACAGCAAAATAAGACATGGGATTTCTAGGAGATTTCATGACTGAACTGAAGGTCTGGCTAAGGATTCACCTGCCATCTTTCAGGGACATGCCTTTCTTTGCTTTTGGGAGCTATCACTTTAGAAGCTGAGAACTAATTTAGGGAAAATATGGAAAAGATTTTAGTAGAGGATGAAGCTTTAGTTTTCTTTCAATAAAGTCAGTGAACCAGGACATGAAAATTGCTGCGAAGATTTAACGTGTCAATCTAAAGGAAAAACTGAGGCCAAATTAATATAAGTAGAGAGTTTATTCGGGCCACATTTGAGGACTGCAACCTGAGAGGACAGATGCAAATTGCCTGGAATATAGACTCTGATTAGAAGCAGTCAGAAGTGAGTTTTAAAAATTTTCATATTTATGTGTTTTTTTTGAGACAGAGTCTTGCTCTGTCACTCAGGCTGAGGCGCAGTGGTGCAATCTTGGCTCACTGCAACCTCCCAGGTTCAAGCGATTCTCATGCCTCAACCACACGAGTAGCTGGGATTACAGGCAGGCACCACCTCACCTGGCTAATTTTTGTATTTTAGTAGAGATGGACTTTCACCATGCTGGCCAGGCATATCTTAAACTCCTGGCCTCAACTGATCCACCAACCTTGGTCACCCAAAGTGTAGGGATTACAGGCGTGAGTCACCGCACGTGGCTCAAGTACATTTTTAAAAGAAAAGAAGAAGCAATTCCTACATTCCTATATGTATATATATATTGTTTTGACAGAGTCTTGCTCTGTCGCCAGGCTGAAGTGCAGTGGTGGGATCTCGGCTCACTGCAACCTCTGCCTCCCAGGGTCAAGCAATTCTCCTGCCTCAGCCTCCCAAGTAGCTGGGACTACAGGTGCGTGCCACCACACCCGGTTAAATTTTGTATTTTTAGTAGAGATGGGGTTTTACCATGTTGGCCAGGCTGGTCTCAATCTCCTGACCTTGTGATATGCCCTACTTGGCCTCCCAAAGTGCTGGGATTACAGGCATGAGCCACCATGCTCATCCCCTAAATTGTTTACCAAGAATTTACATTAAAATGACAGAAGCGATTGATTGACTATGTATTGTTCTTTGTCTCACAAATTCCAGGAACATGACAATAACAGACAGGACAGCCAGTCAGGAACAAAAACGACTTTAAATAATTGTCCCTGAGCATGGGCGATGAGGGAGAAAAACCTGACTGAGGTCCCATCCTCATGTCTCTCTGGGTCTCATAAATTTCACATACCTCACATAAGCCAGACTACTCTCAGCGGTTTTGCTTTTCTTGTAAGCATCTCTCTCAGATCAGGGACTTTTTGATGTTATGGTGTTCTCTGAGACTCCCAATGACTCCAAAGTCTTTAACCTTTCCAGCTAATATTAGAAGAATCTGAAGACACAGCATTAAAAACTCAAAGGAAAAAAAAAAAAGAACACTTACCATTGGTTTATTCATTAAGTTCAGATTTTCAGGACCCAACTGGATAGAGCAGATGGTAAATGGAGGTTTCACTCATTTACCACTGCTGAACTACCAGAAGCTGAATGGAGTTATGGCTTATGAAAAACTGCTTAACTATTTTGTGAACCCAAACCCTCAACTTTAGAAAAATTCAGTCTTTAATGCATACATACCTAAGAGCATGTCTAAATTGTGAAGCATCTGTGTGACTATATTTCTTTTTCTTTTTTCTTTCTTTCTTTCTTTTTTTTTTTTTTTTTTTTTTTTTGATACAGAGTCTCACTCTGTCACCCAGACTGAAGAGCAGTGGCATGATCTCGGCTCACTGCAAGCTCTGTTCCACCTCTCAGGTTCATGCCATTCTCCTGCCTCAGCCTCCTGAGTAGCTGGGACTACAGGCGCCCACCACCACACCCAGCTAATTTTTTTTTTTTTGTATTTTTTTTTTTTTTTTTTTTATTTTTAGTAGAGATGGGGTTTCACCATGTTAGCCAGGATGGTCTCGATCTCCTGACCTGGTGATCTGCCCACCCCGGCCTCCCAAAGTGCTGGGATTACAGGCATGAGTCACCGCACCTGGCCCTGTGTGACTATATTTCTAAATAAACTGAGCAGAGAGAAAATTTTGACCAAGTAAAAACATCCACACAACATTAGAGATATGTAAATTGAATACAAACTTATCTTGAAACTTCAGTAAATGCTTTCACTCTAGTTTGCTGCATGAGAATACATTGACTTTTCTGAAACTACTGGTATGAAACACGACAACCTCTGTCAGCGCTGTCCCTCTTGACTGAACTTATAGGCCTAAGCTGAATGCACTCAAGGTTCTCTAGAAAGACTCCAGGAAATAAAAGTTACAGCTCTGACTTGATTAGTAATAAACACTGACTAGAAGACTCCCTGTTTTTATATAAGTGATGGTGACAATGGCCATATTTGTTTTGGAGCTGATTATATTTTAATTTTTTAAAGAAAGCACTATTCAACCAAATAATAAAGTAGTCACATGACCTACACAAATAGTTTTCTGATCATGTGAGCATTGCTGATCTTAGATACATTTTGTTCTTAGATACAGTTTGTTCATGACCTTGTCTCTGCCAAGAATGGAATTAAATTATGAAGCTCCTACTGTAGAATAACAACTTTTCCAAACACTTATTCAACTAATTATCACACCTACACCAAGATCTAAAGAGTATAATAATCATCAAAAAGGTAAGAAAAATTAACTAAGGTTAAGTAGCCTATGCAAGTTAAAACATCTAGAAAGACGTGATTTAAAATGGGGTCTTTTAACTCCTAATACAGAGAGTCATCTTTTGGGGGGGCATCTTCAACTGAAATAAACATCAAATCTATGATATGAGTTCCGGACAAACCTCTATTTATCACTTGTAGTCACTTAGCATCACTTTGTTTAATCAAAACTGCATCTAATAGTTGTATTTAACATATTATTTTCTATTACACTCAGTATATGAGTGCTTAGTAAGTGTACCTGGCTATGCAAGTTTATTATAAGAAAGTATGGAATACATAGTTTATGCATATCTTTATGTAAATTGTAGAGGTTAAATATCCTGTTATGCAAATATTTAGCAGCCTCTTGGTGCTTAAATTCTCTCTCAAATGGAAAAATTCTCTCTCAAATGATTCTATGAAGGAATTCTGATAGATGATTATGCACTCTTTGAGAACACTATTTTTTAAATTTGCTGCGCTCCTAATTAAGCTCAATTTATCAAAACTCCCTTAACTAGGAAGATAAATAGTGAAACTAACTGCCATAATAATAGCTAGTTCCTTCTAAATTTCTTGAGACTTCATGCATATTTCCACATCTTTATTTAATATATATAAAATTTGTGTGGAGGAGAAAACCTTTATTATCTTGTTGTACTTAATATAATATTACTAATAATATTTACAGACAGAAAGGAGATGCCTTAGTTTTGAAAGAGCGTTTTTCAAGAGCACATACTAAACATGTGTTCAGAAAATAGCTTCAGAGGAATTATGATGATGGTTAAATATTTAGATTATTCTCTTCCTGTTTACTATAATACCTTCTGCTTTTCCTGTAATTAAGTAGTGATGCTTGCCCTGCATAATTATTAAAAAGTTTTTTCTTGATGAAGGCATTTAATTTTAAGCCACATTAAGAATTATCTTCATACAGGCTTTACTATGTGTTATGTGATAAATCTTCAAAAATATATTCTATTCCTCACCCTGTTTTTTTTCAGAACAGCAATTCATTTTTCAAACCAAAACACATAAAGATGACTTACAGAAAAAATACCCTAAAAAAACAGAATTGAAGATTGTTAGAAAAATGAGTATGTGTATTTGGTTTAACTAAGTAGGATCATCAAGTTTGTTACAGAAATAATGTTAATAGGAGACACTCTCAAAGTTCTAATGCCTGATAGGTACCCTACTAAGCGTCTATTCATTTGCTTATTCTCTTACCTGCTACATGCACAGAAGACAAATTGGTATTTTCACTTAAGTGATTCCGGATGAGTAAACCCAATAAAAAGAAAAAAAGTCAATGATTGTCATATATCTGCAAATTTACAAATGTTCACACATGCACCTGTAACATACACTGCACTTCCCACGTTCTTCCGAATTGGAAACAATAATATGTGTTATTTTATGCAAATAATTTTCAACTGGAACAAGTAGGCCACAATAATTAATTACTTAACTATTTTCACTTTGCTAAAGCTGTCCTTAACAAGTGGTCTATTGCATTCAATAAAATTGTAGTGAACTTTTTTCTCTCTTTGACCTTTTAGTGGAAATGAAAAATAACATATAAATAAGTAAATATTGAAATTATGCTAGGGATATGTCATATTCAAAAAGTTGCCGTTTGCTGGTCTATTTAACAACCCTGTACTTCTTTGAGTGACTGCAAATATGTGTTTGTGAATAACCCTATATATCTGGAATGGAGAATATTGTCAGCCATGGTGTCACCTTCCTGTTTACACTGGCACAATTTATTGTCAGTTGATTTTTGTTTACTACCCCTAGATTTGACCTTAGAATTCTTTTCAAAACAATTCTCTAGGGATCAATTACTTTGTGTTTTAAAATCTATTTGCCCTGTAAATGCTAAGAGAGCTGAGAACTATCATTCATGGTGAAATAGTCCAGTCATAGGGAAGAGGTAGAGCAAGTACCTTATAGCCACAGTCCTTGCTGGCGAACTCTTATGGGTTGTTGAGAAGGCTAAAGCTACTTCATCTTGGATGCTAATCAACCATGTTGACTTCTCTTTAACCCCAGTTCTGGGAATGCCTCTAAGATTTCTACTTTCACGTATTTAGCAAATCTTGACCTGAAGTCAAAACAAGCTTTTTTTTTTTTTTTTTCCTCTTGAGATAGGGTCTTGCTCTTTTGCCCAGGCTGGAGGGCAGTGGTGTGATCATGGCTCACTGCAGCCTCAAGCAGTTCTCTCGCCTCAGCTTCCCAAAGTGGTGGGATTATGGACCTGAGCCACCGCATCCAGCAAGAACTTTGATGTTATCATAAACACGTACTCACCATAAATCTTGACCCTAGGCAAATTCCGTAAGGTATAGAAGCCCTGAAGGTAGAGAGTAACAATGCAGGGATCTCCCATCTGGTCTCTCAGCCGCCTGAAACATGGCTTCTGTTTCTAAGTGTCTATTAATTGTTCTTTCTGAGATACTGGATTTGTCAGCCTCTTTTTTCTGCCTCTCAGCTTCCTTGGCCTTTAGAGGTAGTTTTGCCTAGACCTGCTCACCAATGAACGGCTATGATTTGGGAGTAGGTAGATATCAAATAGGGAATTTACTGAGGTTTGCACAATAGTTCCAGAGCTTAGCTCTGAAAAGAAGATTGAGTTATATTTAATGAAGAAACCAATCAGGTTTTTTGTTTGTTTGTTTGTTTTTGTAGAGTCGGCGTCTTGCTCTGTTCTCCAGGCTGGAGTGCAGTGGCGTGATCTCTGCTCACTGCAACCTCTGCCTCCCGGGTTCAAGCAATTCTTCTGCCTCAGCCTGCCGAGTAGCTGGGACTACAGGCGCGCACCACCATGCCTGGCTAATTTTTTAGTAGAGACGGGGTTTCACTGTGTTGCCCAGGCTGGTCTGGTGAGCTCAGGCAATCCGCCCACCTCGGCCTCCCAAGTGCTAGGATTACAGGCGTGAGTCACCGCGGCCGGCCCCAATCTGTTTTTTAATCTTTTTTTTTTTTTTTTTTTTTTTGAGATGGAGTCTCGCTCTGTCACCCAGGCTGGAGTGCAGGGTCGTGATCTCAGCTCACTGCAAGCTCCATCTCCCAGGTTCACGCCATTCCCCTGCCTCAGCCTCCTGAGTACCTGGGACTACAGGCGCCCGCCACCACGCCCAGCTAATTTTTTGTATTTTTCGTAGAGACGGGATTTCACCGTGTTAGCAAGGATGGTCTCAATCTCCTGACCTCGTGATCCGCCCGCCTCAGCCTCCCAAAGTGCTGGGATTACAGGCGCGAGCCAAGGCGCCCAACCTATTTTCTAATCTTAACGCTGTCCTCAAGATTCTGAACATTAGCATGCCTCAAAGCATTGGCATAAGCATTTTCTTGTCATAACTGTTGGTATTTATTCAGTTCCCACTGTGTAGCAGGTACTGTGGCCACACAATTGTTATCTCTAACACTTGCAACAATGCCTCAAGACAGCATATGTATTATCCTACTTTTATGAATGATGAAAGGTAGTTGGGATTCTATTCTTTTTTTACTATACCCATCATTTTGCATCGGTGAATAATAAAAAATATTGAAAGGAAAACACATATCAGGGACCACTAGTTATTTGGATGACTGTCATCTCTAACCTATGTCTAGTTTGATCCATTTTGTCAAATTTACATTTTAGAAAATATTGAGCTTAATGGACAGAGAGTTACAATTCTCACCTCTTAGGGTAAAAGGAGCCATCTGTTTATAGGTCCTCATGTCCTCAACCACAGGGCAGGGACTGACCCACCAAGGCAAAACTGATCATTTTAAGGAACAGAGAGCTCATAAGGTTAGCACACCTTACCCTGCTTAATGTGGCACATTTAAGCATATTAAAACCAAATAAAGAAGTCATGAGCATTAACCCATTTTTAATTAATAGTTGCTAAAACTTAAGTTAGCCAAGTTACTCTTCTATCAGCTTGTTTCCAGAGCATATTATGTTAAATCCTATTTTTAAAATGATAAATTACATTCTGAAGTTGTATAAGAAATAGAGGAAAGTAGGGCAGATGAATACTAAGTATAGTCCTAATTTATAATCTATGATTATTTTACTTCGTCTCTCATATTCTTACCCACTTGAAAAAAATTGGTTTTGCCCACAGCGAAAACATTTCACACTAAAGGAACAAGGACTGAATCTACATAAGTCTATAAGCAGGAATATGTTGTTTTTCTACTTGTCAACACCAGAGTCCCCCATAGGAGTCTCTCCTTTTTCCTTTTTAAGCCAAGTACTTAATTATGGCCTCGTAATTACTTATTCTTGTCAATTCACATCAAAACAACATAGCTACAAGGGATTTGTTTCTTGATTGGAGAACTCGGTTAAACAGAGTCCATTCATGAGCTCCCAATCCTGCTGCGTGTTCTTTCACATCCTGACACATAATTAATATCAAACAATTTTTTCTAACCTGGAATGTGATTTTGGTGCATCGAATCCATCAACATTGCCCATGAAAATAGATGAACAATGAAGGCCACTAAAAAATGACTCAGGCTTTAGGGTCTTTAAATGGTTGCATTTTTCTGAATACATTCATTTCACAGGTAAGCGGCCAAGGTTAATAACTGAGTGACGTGGAAAGAGCATAGATCTACAGAATTAGTCTGAGATCTCGCATTGATTATTTTTAGCAATAGGAAGCCATTATGTACTCAGATCTGTCTGAATTGAGTGCTGATGGTACAAGGTAACCTCAAAAACAAAACCAAACCAAACAAACCCACCTGAGCAGCCACTTAGTGTGTTGTGTGAGATTTGTTTTGTTTCCTTCATCCTTTTAGTAAACCTGTGATACACAGGGATGCCATGGTTTAGGTCGGATCCTGGTATTTATAGAAGTTTCAATGGCCAACAGTGGGAAAATTGCCTTATAAATTTCCTAGGACAAAAAATATGCCTTAAATATTTAAAGTGCTTTCCTAAAATTGGAGACTTGAGTCAGCTGTTGAGAGTAAATAGGTCCCTTCTTTGTAGAGATTGTGGTGGGGTGAGGATGCAGTAAAGCTTGAATGGGAATTTAGTTAGATAAAAGTAAAACTTGCGATCCACCCAACTTGGCCTCCTAAAGTGCTGGGATTACAGGCATAAGCCAACGAGTTGGAGACCAGCCTGGCCAATATGGGGGAACCCTGTCTCTACTAAAAACACAAAAATTAGCCAGGCGTGGTGGCGGGCGCCTGTAATCCCAGCTCCTTGGAAGGCTGAAGCAGGAGAATTGCTTGAACCCGGGAGGCGGAGGTTGCAGTGAGCCAAGATCGCGCCACTGCACTCCAGTCTGGGCAACAGAGCAAGATTCCATTTAAAAAAAGAAAAAAAAAGTAAAGATTGTATTGTGAAATTGAGATTCCATAAACAGGAGCAAAATTGCTTCTAAAAATAATGTAAAAAATTATCAATTTTGAAATGAATGAAGTTGTGTTCCAATATTGTGTTTGTTTCCTCTAGAAAACTGTTAGGGACAAGCTGCCCCAGGAACCCCCCACCCGCTCAATGCAGCTGACACTTACCTTGAATACTTTGCAGCTGCATTCCTGAACCTTTATCTAGGTGCCACAGCAAGGTCACTAGACTTGCTACGCTGAAGCCCTCCGCGCTGCACGGGGGAGGTCATGAGAAACCTGGATAAACCTACATTACACCCTCTTGTAAGTTCCTGTTTTCACAATATATTGTAAGCCGGTCAGGAGATGATATGTGGTAAAGTTAACCGACAAACAACTCCAGCATCTCTCTCCCCCATATAAACCCCTCATTTTGTAAGCCCAGGGTGGTCTCTGTGGTGGAGCCACCCGGCGCGTTAATACACGTACTGACCTGACCTTGGGTCTCTCTCTCATCTTTTCTCTCGGCTAACCTTGCAAAAAGCTGTTTTGTTCATGTCTAAGGTTTAAGGGAAGTTGAGACTTTACATTGTACAGAAAAGACATGCTCAGGGTCAGCTCATTATGGGAAAGAGCTGGCTGTGACAACAGAACTGTAGATTGGAGCGGAAAGAAGAAGGCTGAGAGGACTTCTTGAGGCTGGGCATATTAACTCTAGGACTTGCTGTTTTGTTTATTGGTTTTACTGTTTTGCAATTTCTATCTGATATCCCAATACACACAAACACGTTCTGTTCTTAGTTGTGTAGAGGTGGCATTAAAATACTGTGTGTGCTTATAAGGAGGGT
Source organism: Theropithecus gelada (assembly GCF_003255815.1). Classification (NCBI taxonomy): domain Eukaryota; kingdom Metazoa; phylum Chordata; class Mammalia; order Primates; family Cercopithecidae; genus Theropithecus; species Theropithecus gelada. Next base: position 32,687,625 of record NC_037670.1, on the reverse strand, counting down.
GTGTCAAGTTCTGTGGGCTTGCTTCTGTTTGAAGGAAGTTGATCCAAGATGATGAAGCTGTATTTAAGAAAATCTGATTTCTCTTCTGAAGCTAGACAGTGAGTAGTGGGATTTGGTATAGACTGGAACTTCTAGAGTTGAGCAGGACTCCAAGACCATTGAAATTTAGGTTTGAAAGAAGTGTCTAATTATTCAAAACTTAATGTAGCCTTATAAATATAAAAACTAAGGTTTAGAGGCAAGAAAGCTAGTAAGTGACACAGAAGTAATATTCTTATTTCAAATCTTAATTGTTAAGTTTGATTCAGATCATGATAAACTAGCTTACAGCAGAACAATCCTCCCATTAAGAAAAATTTTATCATCTCTAGTAGGGAAAACAAAAACCCATTTGAAGGCACAGAAGAGAAACCAAGACAGCTAGCACTTGAGTGACTAATATCCTACAGAGAAGAGACACTCACTAGAGTGAGCTTAATCTTCTGCAACACATTTCTGCTCAAGTCATTTGATAGTTTGTAAGAGAGGTGGATGGAAAGGCAGAGAAGTCAAGCTAAAGCCGATGCTAAAAGGCAAAAATACTGAGAAGAGATTTTGGCAGTCATTGAGGTTGGAAACTTCATTCATATTCAGCATTACCAAAGTGGCTAGTAATTGAGAATCCAAGATCCTGAAAAGAAAAGTAACATAGAGAAGTGAGCTCCATGGTTGAGCCACTTTCCCCTCAAGGCATTAATTCATTCAGATGTGGTTCAAACCAAGAGCTGGAGAAGCTTAGTACAACAGCTGCTCCTAAGAGACTGGAAAGCTACACAGAACTGTGGGCAGTTCTCAGTGCTGGATAAACACTGGTTTTCAGTGTGGAGGGTCTCCAGTAAACAAGCCAGGCTTTCAGCTGGTGCTCCTGAAAAACTACATTCTAAAAGTTGAGACAGAACATATGAGATCTTACAAAGGCTGCAAGTCACCCTTAGATCAGCTCAAACACAGAAAGTATTAATGTAATATTCATCTACCTGCCTACCAAAAACTAAAAGGAATCATCTAGAGAAAATAACATCAATGAAAACTCTCTACAAAATTTTGTATTAAATCACAAATGTCGGTAGATTAAAAATGTGACAAAGAAAAAAGAAAAGAAAAGATAATAGAAACCCTCACAGGTGGTCTATTCAGTAATATGGAAACCGGACAATGATATTGCAAAAATGTCATTCTCTTATATGAATTTAGATGTACATTTGTTGTTGTTGTTATTTAGAGACAAGGTCTTTAGAGATCAAGACTGGTCCCAAAACTCTTGAGCTCAAGTGATCCTTCTGCTTCAGCCTCCTGAGTAGCTGAGACTGCAGGAATACACTATTGTGCTGGCTTAGATGTAAATTTTTTACTTTTATTTTTTTGAGACAGAGTCTCGCTCTATTGCCCAGGCTGGAGTGAAGTGTTGTAATCATGGCTCACTGCACCCTCAACCTCTCAAGCATAAGCAAGATGTAAATTTTTAAACCAAAGTTAGAAAATTAAAACTTGCAATGTTAAAAACTTAATGTATCACAAATTGTGGTTATTAGAGGAATGCAAATTTTGTTTAAATATTTTTTTAAATAATTATATTTTCTACATGAAGGAAAATAGGAAGTAGGCTAAGATATTCTCAGTAGGTACAGTAAGCACGTTTTGCAAAATTTAACCCTCATTTAAAAAAAAAAAAAAAAGCAAACAAAAAAAAAGCAAACGGAAAATAACAGAGAATTATCTTAATCTGATAGAAGATATTTACAAAAAGCATAAAGCAAACCTTTTTCTCAATAGTGATATACAGAAATCCTTTACTTTTTAGTCTGAGAAAGAATTAAGAAGTTTAAAATTAGTTCTGCTATTTAATTTTGTACTAGCAGCTCTATCCAGTGTAATAACTCAAGGAGGAAAAAGAGCATAAGAACTTATCAGGAGTAAATAACACAAACATTATTCAAAGCAGTCTGGCTGCATATGAAAGTAATGCAAAAAAGCCATGCTGATAAACTATTAGAACTAATAAATGAACTCAAAGAAGTTACTGAATACAGGGCAAGCATGGTTGTTCATGCCTGTAGTCAGTAAATCTCAGCACTTTGGGAGGATCGCTTGAGACCAGGAGTTGACCAGCCTGAGTAATATAGCAAGACCCTGTCTCTACAAAAAAATTAAAACATTAGTTGGGCATGGTGGTGTGCACCTGTATAGTCCCAGCTACTTGAGAGGCTGAGGTGGGAGGATCACTTGAGCCCAAGGGTTTGGGACTGCACTGAGCTCTGATTATGTCTTTGCATTCTTGCCTGGGCAAGAGAGAGAGACTCTCCGTTGGGAAAAAAAAAAAAAAAAGAAGAAGAAGAAGGAAAAGAAAGGTTACTGAATACAATTAATACAAAATTAATGTATTCCTTTATATTAGCAATAAAATTTAAGAAAATGAAATAAAAACATCTTTACAATTATATTTAAGCAAATATATAACCATGAATTTAATTTTAAAAAAACTAAATAAGCCGGGCGCGGTGGCTCACGCCTGTAATCCCAGCACTTTGGGAGGCCGAGGCGGGCGGATCACAAGGTCAGGAGATCGAGACCACGGTGAAACCTCGTCTCTACTAAAAATACAAAAAATTAGCCGGGCGCGGTCGTGGGCGCCTGTAGTCCCAGCTACTCGGGAGGCTGAGGCAGGAGAATGGCGGGAACCCGGGAGGCGGAGCTTGCAGTGAGCTGAGATCCGGCCACTGCACTCCAGCCTGGGTGACAGAGCGAGACTCCGTCTCAAAAAAAAAAAAAAAAAAAAAACTAAATAAATGCAGCATGCATTTATGTTGTATGTTGATTGGAAGATGCAATACTGTTAAAATGCCAGTTCTTCTCAGCTGATCTATAGATCCAGTATCATCTCAATCAAAATCTCATAAAAATATTTTTTAGAAACTGTCAGGTTGATTCTAAAATTTGTATGCAAATTCAATGGACAAAAAATAGCTAAGATAACATGAAGAAGAATCAAGCCAGAATACTTAAAATATAGGATACCAATACTTTTTATAGAACTAGAGTAATTAGAGTAATGAAGGTATTGCTAAAATGGTAGATAAATTGACCAATACAAAGTGAGTCCAGAAGGAACTAACATGTATGAATATTTGAAATATAACAAAGGTTTCACTGCAGAGTAGTGGAGAATGAATGGTTTTTCAGTAAATGATGTTGGTACAAAGTGCATACTCATAGGGAAAAAATTGGAACTTGTCTCCCTATATTACACTGTGCAAAAAAGTAAGTTCAGGTGTACTCCAATTTTAAGGACACTAAAACTTCTAGAATACAAAAGAGATTAATTTCAGGGCTTTAGAGGTAAGCAGCAATTTTTAAAAGACCAAAATAAGAATTAATATAAAGTAAGAAAATAAAAATGGACCGTCTTATAATTAAGAACTTAAAAATACTAATAAATTAGTGAAAAAGCAAACCTGAGATCACAAAAGATATTTGCAATGTGTAAAAAAAATACATATATATCTATAACATATATATATATTATGATAGAGTAAAAAAATCACACAAAAAATCAGCGGGAACTTGAACAAACACTTCACAAAAGAGAATATCTAAAATAGTCAAAATACTAAAGAAAAAGGCAGTCAACCTCATTGGTAATCATAGAAATGCAAAGTAAAACCATGTAGACCTACAACAGATGCACCAGAATGACTGAAATTAAAGCAAGAAGAAGCCACATCTAGTGTCACACACCTGTAGTCCCAAGTACTCTGGAAGCTGAGGCAGTTCCTCATCTCAAAAAAGACAAAAAAATTAAAAAAAAAATTTTTAAATAGTGAGAAGAGCAAGTATTGCTGAGCATGTGATATGCACAACTAGATCTCTCCTATACTTCCAGGAGAGTATAAATTGACCACACTCTGCAAAAGTATAGGTCAGTATTTACTAAAGCTGAATGTTAGCATGCCCAGTATTTCAGAGATTCTCCCAAGTATATACTCAATAGAAATGTGAACATATATGTCCCTAAAGACATATACAATAATATTCATAACAGCACCATTTGCCATAGTTATAAAAAAATGGAAACCGCCTAAATGCCCATCAAACCCGAATATATAAATAAAATGGTTATATTAGGTTGGTGCAGAAGTAATTGTGGTTTTCACAATTAAGAGTAATGGTGAAAACGCAAATACTTTTGTACCAACCTAACACATACAATAATATGTATAATTCAGCAATGAAAATGATCAAACTACATGCATGAATCTTACTAACATAATTTTGAACAAAACATAGGCATCAATGAGTACGTACACTATATAAAGTACAAACATAGGTAAAATTGATGGTAAAAGGCATGGCCCTGGTTAGTTTTGAAAAGGAGAGACCTATAGTTAGTGAGAGGGTGTTTCTGGAGGGCTGACAATGTCCTGTTGCTGACAAGATCTGATTACACAAGTGTGTCTACTTTGTGATGATTCTCCAATCTGTAGTGTGCATATTTTCACCTTTCTCTTATTCTATAATACTTGCATAAAGAAATTTGCTTAAAATAATTAAAACCACAATGTAGTGAGTGCTATAATTCCTTCCACAAAGAGCAATCAGTATGTACTCGTCCAGTAAAAACCTGCACAAGGAACATAGGGACACTGAATTGCGGGTTTAACTCTGCATGGAGATGTCTGGGAGTGATATGGTTTTGATCTGTGTCCCCAGCAAATCTTCTGTCGAATTCTAATCCCCAGTGTTGGAGGTGATGCCTGGTGGGAGGTGATTGAATCATGGGGCGGAATGCTCATGAATGGGTTAGCGCCATGCACTGGCGCTACTGAATGGGTTAGTTGGTGCTCGTGAATGGGTTAGCGCCATCCACTGGCGCTACTGAATGGGTTAGCTGGTGCTCATGAATGGGTTAGCGCCATCCACTGGCGCTACTGAATGGGTTAGCTGGTGCTCAGGAATGGGTTAGCGCCATCCACTGGCGCCAACCCACTGTTCTCCTGAAAGTGAGTGAGTGAGTTATCATGACATGTGGTTGTTTAAAAGTGCATAGCACCCGCCCCTTCTCCTGCACCTGTCATGTAAGATGCCGCCTCCCACTTTTTCCTCCATCATGAATAAAACCTTCCTGAGCCCTCCTCAGAAGCAACTGCTGCCATGCCTCCTGTACAGCCTGCAAAACCATGAGCCAATTAAACCTCTTTTTCTTTATAAATCTCCTTGTCTTGGGTATTTCTTCATAGCAGTGTGAGAACGAATTAATACCGGGAGACACTTAGATAATGCTTTAGGTAGGATTCTGGAAATAAATAGATATTTTCTTGGCACAAAGAGAGGACTGTGTAGAGTAAAGAAACAGCATGCATTAAGAAACTTTCCAAGACTAAAAATTCTGGGAATGTAGCGTCTTCCTGCAATTGCTGAATTAATTGTTAAAGTTCTTGCCTTTTGAAGGTTTTTCCCCCATTTTATCAATCTATGGAAGCGAAATGCAGTAAAAGATAATCTACTCCTCACGGGGCTGATTATCCATGGCCTCCCTCCTGCTGACCATCGACTAGACATGTGGCTACTCATTATCCCCAGAAGGAGGGCTCAGGGAAGGAAGGGGAAAAAGTCAAATTAGTTAATTAAGCAGCTCTGGCCAAAGGTTTGGTAGTGGGAAGAGGTTGAAACTAATGACTAAAATAAGACTGTTAGATTTAATGAAACTCTTAGTTTTGGCGTCCCCTGACTATATGGAGAAATGAGAATTAGGCTTTAATTTGCTTTTTAATGGTGTCCCATCTGACACAAGCTCTTATGCACTTAATTCAACAATTAAAAGTTTTAATGTATAGAAGATGCTAAGGAAAAGAGTGTCCATTTAAACTTGTCAGTGATGCCCTGAACCAATGCAAACTACAATAACAAAAACTACACCTAGAAGTCATCTTTTGAACAGCAAACTTTGTTATATTACTGAAATGCAGTGAAATAATGACATTTGCTTTCTGTAGTCAATGACATTACATTTTTTCAAACTGTCACTAATTTTTATTTTCAAATTATGAAACATTTACCAGTTTAAAAAATAATAAACAATGTCTTTTTTCATTAGAATTGTCCCTTGAGTCATTCAACTTTATTGGATGCCTTTTACAATGGAGAGCATTTCATTAGATGGGTATGTGGTTCAAAGCTACCCAAGAAAGATATCTTCTGCATTTGAAAACCAGTCCATTGATAAATGACTTACTGGGGATTGAAAAGTTTTATTGTAATACAAGTTTTATTGGAACAACCACATAATTAAGATCACACATTACCTATATCAACTGGTCCACCAATTCATCATCAGTGAATAGATTTTTCATAGATTGCTGGGGACTTAGGCATGTTGGGATCTACATATGAGTAAGCAAAACATGGAGAAATGGTCAAACAGCAGTGCTCCATGAAGCACAAATGGGAAATATTCACAATAGCAATTCACAATGAAGAGATGACAGAGGAAGGATGATAGGGTTTATATTGAGCTAAGAGAAAGTAACCATGGACAAAATAGCACTATTAAATAAAAGCCATCTATTTCTGAAATCTAAGAATATCCATTAAAAACCCATAGAAAACAAGCCATAGTATTGCAGACCATGAACAAAAATAGATAGTGTCTGTGTGGATCTATGAAGTAGTAAATTATCATAGTAATAGGATGTTAATATATGCTTGATGGAGACTTTATACTTGAAGTCAGAAGTTTGAGCAAATAATGACTCAGACTTGAATCTGAAATAGCTTTCTAATATGATTTGGCTATATCCCCATCCAAATCTCATCTTGAATTGTTATTCCCACAATTCCCGTGTGCTGTGGGAGGAACCTGGTGGGCGGTAACTGAATTATGGGGGCAAGTCTTTCACGTGCTATTCTTGTTATTGTGATTAAGTCTCACCAGATCTGATGATTTTATAAAGGGGAGTTTCGCTGCACAAACTCTCTTCTCTTGTCTGCCATCATGTGAGAAGTGCCTTTCACCTTCCTCTATGATTGTGAGGCCCCTTCAGTCATGTGGAACTATGAGCCCATTAAAACTGTTTTTCCTTGTAAATTACCCAGTCTCAGGTATGTCTTTATTGGCATTGTGAAAATCGATTAGTACACCTTCTATCTCTGAACTGAGGAAGTTACTGGTTTGCATCAGTTTGGTACCATCAAGTTTCTGAGTGGCTTATATAGCTAATTAAGGAAAGACCTTAAAAAAAGTGAGATAATAACTCACCTAATTATTATTTTTTAAGTGAATTTCCAGGTATGGGATATATGGCTAATGAGCACTACCATGATCTTGTCACAATTTTCAGGTTTGATATTACCTGATAATGAGAAAAATCATTACATGGATTTCTACCTTAGTAATAAGAATAGATTGGAATTGGGAGCACAAATTATTTACATCTCTCCTATCAACCACTCCAGTGACCCTATGCTTTCAAGATTGTTCAATTATATAGAATCACAGACAAGAAGGATACAGCAATAATTAACCTGGTCTCAGGTGATCCATCCTAGATTAATCAATCAAGATTTGTTTTAAGGAATATTAAAGAATTGGCGGCCAGGCACGGTGGCTCACACCTGTAATCCCAGCACTTTGGGACGCTGAGGCAGGTGGATCACGAGGTCAGGAGATCGAGACCATCCTGGCTAACACAGTGAAACCCAATCTTTACTAAAAATACAAAAAATTAGCCGGGCGTGGTGGTGGGCACCTGTAGTCCCAGCTACTCGGGAGGCTGAGGCAGGAGAATGGCGTGAATCCGGGAGGTGGAGCTTGCAGTGAGCCGAGATCGTGCCACTGACCTGGGTAACAGAGCAAGACTCCATCTAAAAAAAGAAAAAAAAAAGAAAGAGAATTGGCTTCCATGATTGTGAGGACTGGCAAGTCCAAAATCCACACAGAACAGGTTGGCAGGCTGGAGACCCAGGGAAGAGTTGATGTTGCAGCGCTAGTGTCTGGAGGAAGAATTCCCTCTTTCTTCAGGGGACTCCAGTGTTTTTCTCTCAAGGCTTTCAACGAATTGGATGAGACCCACTCACATTATAGAGAATAATCAGAATAATCTGCTCTACTCCAAGTCTACTGATATAATTGTGAATCTCATCTAAAAAAGTACTTCCACAGAAACATTTAGACTGATATTTGACTGAATAACTGGTACTATGGCTTAGGCAAGTTGGCACATAAAATTAGCCATCACATTAGCATTCATACTTCCTAATAAAAATCATCTGATTTGGTCAGTTTGCTACTCTTTAATATGAAATACGAAAGTGGGAAATGTTTTTCACTGATGTGTTAGAGGCTTTTGGCTCCTTTCAAGTCCACTGTGAAATACTCTTTATGCTTTCACTGATCCCTGGTATCTTTGATTGTGAGCCAGGAATCAGGGAAGGGTTTAAAAGATGCCTACGAACCATGGCAAACATTGCAAAGAGAACTGTTAGGAATCGTTTCCTTGGAAATGGGTAAAGCATAAGGCAGGCACTTAGAATTTCAGTATTTTCTTTCAAACCTACATCCAAAATGTGTATGTCAGTTTGCAATTCTATCAGCAATAAATGTGCACTGAATAGAAATTTAGAATGATATTAATCCCTTTAAAATTTTCTCATTTCTCTAACAGGCATAAAATGAAATGCCAAATTGTTGTCATTTTCATTTATTTGAATACCAGTGAGGACAAATAACCTCAAGTGTTTTTTTCTTTTTCCCCTTGAGCAAATGTTTATTCATATTATTTATTCATTCATCTGTTAAAATGTTGCAGTATTCTTTATACATTTGAGTGAGCTTTTTATGTACTGAAGATATTAACCTCTTTATACCTTTATCATATCAAATATAAGCATTTCACATTTAGGTATCTTTCTCTTATTTTAGTTGTATTTATTTTAATTCCAGAAGTAAAAAATCATATATTTTCAAATCTTTCAATTTGTTCTTTATTACTTTTTTCTTTTGTTTCAAAATGTATCATTCCTTTACACATCTAAAAAATATTCTCTTTTATTCTTGGCTTATATACATATATATGTACACATATATACATACATACATATGTATACATACATACATATATATGTAAAAATTAAGTTTCAAGACTACCTACAGTCTATTTGAGAGAATGGTATCTATGCCATTTAACACTCAGTTTTCTTTATTCCTATATACTTGTGAGATTATATAATTGATTAAAAAGTAAGATATATATGTACAAATATGTGCATAAACATGTATATGCAATTGTATGCATATTTATCTACTAATACATACATATGTATATATAGAAATGTCTATGTCTACCTATCATCTATTTTAAAAGAAACCTCTTTTTCTTGACAAGGAATTAGCCATCTGACAAGGGATTAATAACCAGAATATATAAGGATCTCAAACTGAACAGGATCTGTTCAGTGGAACAGAAAAATAATTTAACAATTCAATTAACAAATGGGCAAAATACCTGAATAGACATTTCTCAAAAAAAAGACATACAAATAGCAAACAAGTATATAAAAAGTTTCTCAAAATTATTGATAATCGGTGAAATGCACATCAAAACTACAAGGAGATATCATCTCACCCCAGTTAAAATGACTTTCATAGAAAAGACAGGCAATAACAAATGCTGGTGAGAGTGAGGAGAAAAGGGAACTCTCGTACACGGTTGGTGTGAATGTAAACTAGTACAGCCAAGATCCAGAACAGTATGGAGGTCCCCCAAAAAACAAAAATATAATTACCATGTGATCCAGCAATCCCATTGTTAGGTATATACCCAAAAGAAAGGAAATCAGTATATCAAAGAGATATTGCTTTCAAAGGCAAAAATTGTAATTACTTTTATACCAACCTAATGTATGAACTCCCATTTTTATTGCAGTAGTATTCATAATAGCCAAGATTTGGAAGCAACCTGCGGGTTCATCATCAGATGAATGGATAAAGAAAATGTGGTACATATAAACAGTAGAATACTATTTAGCCATACAAAAGAATGAGATTTTGTCATTTGCAACAACATGGATGGAATTGGAGGTGATTAGGTTAAGTGAAATATGCCAGGTGTAGAAAGTCAAACTTTGAATGCTCTTGCTAATTTATGGGAACTAAAATTTAAAACAGTTGAATTCAGGGAGATAGACAGTAGAATGATGGTTACCAGAAGGTGGGAAGAGTAGGGTACAGGGGAAGTGAGAATAGTTAATGGATACAAAAAGTGAGTTAGATAGAATGAATAAGATCTGGTATTTAATAACTCAACAATGATTACCGTCAACAACAATTTATTATACATGTAAATATAACTTAAAAAGTATAATTGGCCGGGCATGGTGACTCACGCCTGTAATCTCACCACTTTGGGAGGCCGAGGCAGGTGGATCTCCTTAGGTCAGGAGTTCAAAACCAGCCTCGCCAATGTAGTGACATCCTGTCTCTACTAAAAATACAGAAAATTAGCTGGGCGTGATGGTGGGCACCTGTAATCCCAGCTACTTGGGAGACTGAGGCAGGAGAATCCCTTGAACTCAGGAGGCAGAGGTTGCAGTGAGCAGAGATAGCGCCACTGCACTCCAGCCTGAGCAACAAAAGTGAAACTCCGTCAAAAAAAAAAAAACATAATTGAACTGTTTGCAACAGAATAGGTGATAAATGCTTGAAGGGATGAATATCCCATTTACCCTGATGTGATTATTATTCATTGTATCAAAATATCTCATGTACCCCATAAAAATTTCCAAAAAGAAAAAAAAGAGAAAGAAATTTCTAGTTGTCTAGTCAATATCCATTTCAAGGTGCATCATAGGATTAGAAGTATGCCATTTTCTAAACTTACACAATTCCTATTTTGTTCGGGAAAACATATGCTTAGTTATAAATAGTCATCCCTCCTTACTTTCCTGCAATAGGAATAGAGATGTAACCACACCCTGGTCAATTAGATGTAAATAGAAATCAATGAATAGGGCACCTGAACAGTAATTTAAAGGGAGTCATATTTAGTTGGCATATTTCTTTAGCTGTTTATCTTTATCCTTTTCTCCTTTGTCCTATCTAGAATAAGGATCTGATAGCTGAAGGTAAAACAGCTCTCTGGGGGAAGTGAGAATAAAAGCCACACATTGGGGTTGGTGTAACAGAAAGCTGGAATTTTCTGGGTTTTTAATGGCATTATGGAGAAGCCTTACCAGCCTTGACTTGCCTATGTCTCCCCCAATTTTGGTATGCAAGAAGAAAGACCTTTGTGTTGTTAAGCCAGGGTAGGCAGGTTTCTGTTTTCTGCAGTTCAATGCAGGCCTAACAAATGCGTTTACTTCTATCTAGGACTTGTAAGGCTTTTTATTTATCTATACCACAGAAAATAGCAAATAAATCATGCTTTTGCTTCTAAAACAATTACCAATTTTGTTTTTAAACATTACATAAGATAATATAATGTTTATAGAGACACTTTAATTTTAAAGATAAAGGGAAGTTAAATAAAACAATGCATATTTCATCTCTGATATAGAAAGCACATTGATCTAAACCATGGGTCCACATCTATAATTAAGCCATAGCCCTTGACACAAATAACTCAAATCCTAGTGGGTAAGAAAATGTATATGGATAGTTGTGATGCTATCTGATAAGTGCAATAAACATAATATTTCCAAAGCTCAATCCAAACCCTTCCCAAAATCACTTTTTTCTTTATTTTTTCTTTATTTCTCAAAATCATTTTCCTTTTATCACAGGGCAGTATTTATTAACTCAAGTCCCATCACTCAACCAAGACTCAAATTTCAGAATCTGTTTCTCCTCTATGCTTATAATCAATCCAATTTCCCTTAAGTGTGCACCACATCTATCTGCACTTACAGTACCACTGTTCATATTCAGCAATCACCTAAGAATTATTGCACTAGCCAGTTGATTGGCTTCTGTATCCTTCATCTTTTTTAACTCCTTTATGATTTTATACCTGTTATCATACTCATAAAAGTTTTTTTTCTTTAAAATCTGCTTTTGTTTCCCAACATCTACCACATAAAACCTAACTCCTTAAGGTGACTGATGTGTTAGTGAGAGTTCTTCAGGGAAACAGAATGAATGGAGTAGTCACAGATAAAGAGATTTATTATGAGAGGTTGGCTTATGCCCGTATGGAGGCTGAGAAGCTCCATGATCTGTTATCTGCTAGCTAGAGGGCCAGGAAAACCAGTGGTATAGCTCCAGCCCAAGTCCCAAGGCCTGACGCCTGGGGGAAAAAAAAGGCGTAAGTCCATGTCCAAGTCAAAAGGCCAGAGAACCAAGAGCTCCAATGTTAGAGGATAAAAGAATAGAAATGGTCCAGCTTAGCAAAGAGAGTGAATTGCCTTTCCTCTGCCTGTTTGTTCTATTCAGGCCTTCAACAGATTGGATCATGCCCACCCATGCTGGGGCAGACGATCTTCTTTACTCAGTCTGTGGATTCAAATACTGACATGCTTCCAGGGATACCTTCATCGACACACCCAGAAGTAATGTTTTACCATCTATGTGGGCATCTCTTAAACCCGTTAAGTTGACACATAAAATTAATCATCACATCTGATAAGGCCTGTCACCCAAACTAGGTACCCACAGCATAAGTGCCAGCCCCGTGGGCAACTGGGAGTTCCCGGAATGTGTCATGTTCTTTCAGGGCCCCTCCCTATGCTGTGGGAAGCTTTCTATTCTCTTCTCTGTCTGACTTGTAAGAATCTTTGTGGAAGCTTTTCTTTTCTTCCCTGGTAACTTTAGTTCTCTACCTTCTCCTGGCTTATGGGGCTTATGGGATTTTCTTCATTTTTTCCTTCCTTGTCCCTGTCTCTGCCTTCCCTTCTTCTGCCTCTTTCTCCTATTCCTTCTTTCTTTTTCCCATTGTTCCCTTCCTTGCTTTCTTTTTTACTTTCTTCCTTTTCTTTCTTTCTTCCTCTTCTCCCTAATCTTTATATTAGAATTATTTGTTGATATATTTGTGCTTCATAAAAATCCATGAGGTCCTTGCAATAGGTCACTTTGTGTTACAAAGAACCTGGTTTTTATTTTTCTGATCAAGATGTTAAGATCTAATTTCAAAACATATGGAAATAATTGCATGTATTTAACATTGCTCTTAAAAAATCTCTTAAATCCTTCAGGAAATAATAATATTATTTTTGAGACAGGGTCTCACTCTGTCACTCAGGCTGGAGTGCAGTGGCGTGATCACGGCTCACTACAGCCTTAACCTCCTAGGTTCAAGCAATTCTCTCATGTCAGCTTTCTTAGAAGCTGGGACTACAGGTGCGCTCCACCATGCCTGGCTTAGTTTTATTTTTGTATTTTTGTAGAGACAGGAACTCACTATGTTGCCCAGATGGGTCTTGAACTCCTGGTCTCAAGTGATCCTCCTGCCTTGACCTCCCAAAGTGCTGAGATTGCAGGCATGAGCCACTGCACCTGGCCAGTATTATTATTAACAGGAATAATAACTAATACATCAATTATATTACTATGTGAGAAGTTTTGTGTTTGAGCAAATAATCAATATGCATTTGTTTGTGTCTGTACAATCTGGACAGTTATATATATTGATAACTATCTAATGTACATGATTATATATATTAAATGAAAAACATGAGAAAATATATAATTCATTTGTTAAATTTGTATAATTTTTTGCTGAATTCAGTGTTAAATTTGTGTAAGTTAAGTACATTTATATTGTGACTCACTTATATTCTGGTTTTTCATTGCCCCAAATTTGATTAAAATTTACTCTTTAATCTTTCTGAAGTGGGTTTAGTTTATAGAATGAGGAGTAAATCTAATAAAGCTATTCAAGACCTCATCAAATTTTTCCCAGCCTTAAAAAAAAAAAAAAAAATCCAGAGAATAAGATCTAATTTCATAACATATGGAAATAATTGCATATCTTTAACATTACTGTTAAAAATCTCTTAAATCCTTTAGAAAATAATAATATTGTTTTTGACACAGGATCTCACTCCGTCACCCAGGCTGGAGTGCAGTGGTAAGATCACAGCTCACTGCAGCCTTGATCCTCTCTTCACCAGCAAACCACCAGGCCTAGATCTCCAAATTCTGAACTCCAGAAATGCTGTCCTTTCTCATCTCAGTATTCAGAAGGTGGCAAAAAGCACTCTCCTTTTCAATCTTCAACTCCTTAACCCCAATACAGAGTTTCATACCGGCCTTGACTAAACAGCAGATCTCTGCGCTCAGCATCCAGAGCTGCCCAACTTATACTCAAGAGGGCTCATTAATACCTGCCCCCGGTGGTAAAATGTGTTGTCCTTAGGAAAGTGAAAGCTCTGCTGCCCTCCTAAGAGAGGTGAGAGATACCTTTTATTCCATCCTGAAGAGATAATGGCCACAAAACAAGGTCTGATGTAGTTTCTCCATAGGCCACCCTGCTAGTTTAACCTCTCCGTTATTCTCTTTGTTTTATGTTTCCTCTTTACATTCTGATTCGGGTATTTTGACGATCTGCTCAAATTGCTCTTAGCTCAAGTCATTCAGCTGGGTCAGGTTTGGTAGCAAATATGCTTGCGGAACACCCAATGCTAAAGACGTGTCAAACAAACTGGGCATAAACGTAACATCAAATCCTACTTTTTTTTTTTTTCGGAATCTCCAACTCCCAAGTAATGTGTAGTTAAGGAGCACATTAAGTTTCATCTTAATAAAAACCTGCAAACCAAACAACAACTTTAAAGGTAAACTTTGATTAAACACAAGAATTTATATTCTCAAAAAATGAAGAACTTTATCTCTTCACTATGAGCTCCTAATAAGATAATGGAAAATTGCTTTATATTTTTATATCTGAAGGTGTACCCTGGGTGATTTGTGTAATGTAAAAACACAGACTGCCCTGAAAACACATTGAAGTTTCTCTGAGGATAGAAACTGATTTCAATTTTTCTCTTCTTTCTCTATATTTCCCAAACACCCCCCACCCCCCGCCACCCCACCACAATTTAAGTGTCTAATTAGCTAGAGCATTTTGTTAGGTATAGCATTCCTTTAGAATGTACTCATATAAAATTTGAACATTGTCTACACTTTTGAATTGGTTGCAGTAAATCCAACCCTATGTTACTTTACAACTCTTGCAGTAAAATCATGGGATTAGAGAATTGTGCATTGGAATGAGCCTTATAGATCAAAAAACACTGAATTGGAATGTATTTTGCAGGCTATTGGATTCTAAATTGGATATAAGGAAAGCAAAGGAAAGAAACGAGATGATATAAGTAGGCCCCACAGTGAGAGAGGACTGTGCTTCCTAAGCTGAGATGGGAGATACGTGAGTTACACATGAGTCACTAAACCAAATAAACATATAATTGGCTTACTTAAGGAAGAGGTCTAAGATACAGACCCTGAGCATAGTATTACAGAGATTGTATCATAGACACATGCCATCTGGGTTATTTGTCTGAGTACCTACAACCAAAGTATTCTCTAACAGAGATAATTAGAGGAAAAGACAGGACATTCTACACTATTATTAAGGAGAATGAAGCGGAACAAAGTACTCGTGAAAGGTTCATATTTCAGAAATAGATGGTTTTCTATGGTTTCCATAGAAGAATAAAATAAATGATAAACCATCAGCTTAGATTGCTCTTAGAAAGCAAAGAAAACAGTGTGATGATTCTGCAAGAGCCTAAAACAGAACTGCTATTTGATCCAGCAATCCCATTACTGGATATATACCTAGAGGAATATAAATCATTCTACCATAAAGACACATGCATGCAAATTCTCATTGCAGCATTATTCACAATAGCAAAGACATGGAATCAACCTAAATGGCCATTAAGGACAGATCAAATAAAGAAAATGTGGTACATATACACCACGGAATACTCTGCAGCCATAAAAAATGATATCATATCTTTTGGGGGATCATGGATGGAGCTGGAGGCCTTTACCCTTAGCAAACTAACACAGGAAACTAAAATCAAATACCACATGTTCTCACTTACAAGTGGGAGCTAAATGGTGACAACTCATGGACACAAAGGGAACAACAAACACTGGGGTCTACTTGAGGGTGGAGGGTGGGAGGAGGGAGAGAAGCAGAAAAAATAACTGTTGGGTACTAGGCTTAGTAACTGGGAGATGAAATAATCTGTACAACAAACTCCCATGACATGAGTTTACCTATATAACGAACCTGTGCACATACTCCTGAACTTACAAAGCTTTTCTAAAAAAAGAAAGCAAACAGCAGCAAAATAACACTTGTAGTCCCTGAAGACTCGTGTGAAAAATAGATCATCAACCGATATATGCTGAATGAATTAACAAACCCAAAGAAAAGTTTTCTGTGTTGTTTTTTAAAAAAGACTCTGTGTCTCTCCG
This sequence comes from Theropithecus gelada, assembly GCF_003255815.1. Lineage (NCBI taxonomy): Eukaryota > Metazoa > Chordata > Mammalia > Primates > Cercopithecidae > Theropithecus > Theropithecus gelada. The sequence continues at coordinate 32,671,169 of NC_037670.1, read as the reverse complement.
ATAATATATTTGAGGGAAGATTTGCATTTTGGAGGCCTTCATATTACAGAAATTCAACCCTTACATGTATTATTTTTATGTCTATAAAAATAATGACTGAGCCAACATGAGAATCATAACAGTGTTTCCTTATTATCTTCAGTGACCAGTTTTGGTTCTTAATGAGGGATGATATGAAAATATATTATCATTTATTATGTGCCTTTGTCTTGTTTACCTTGCAAACTTCTTGCAAACTTCTGATATAATATATGTGTGCAATAAATATTTGTTCATTGAGAAAGAAAGGCTATGGAAAAAAGAGCAGGAAGAGATAAAAGTAAGGCTTTGAGTTATCAAAATGAAGTTGTCTAAAGCAAATTTTTTTGTTTCTGAGTTCTGGAAATACAGAAGAAAACACACAAAGAACAAGAAAACAATGAATAATTTCTAAAGTTTTCCAGTCTTAGGTTCTATCTGAGTATTATTTGTCCCATACAGAAAATCTCATTTTCCCTTCTTTCCCTCTAATGCCCACCTACTTCTTCCAAATCAAATTAGTCTTTATTAATCATGCTTAAGACACCACCATGAATAAGTTATGGTTGTTTTATAGAATTATTTATTGACTTTCAAGAAGATGATTCTACCTTATTAACTGCTAGGTTCTGCACCGAAAAATTGAGAGTCTGTTTTCTCTTTAAAAGGCAACTAATTTAACAAGGAAAGATTCACCAATCTCTTTCCTGTCATTTTCCAGAAAAAAATTTTTGAATAATTTATTACCAGTTTCCTATTAGTAAATCAACACACGGCATACATAAATGGTTTCTTGTAGCTGGGGTTGTCCTTGTCAGTAGAAACAGGTAACCAGGGCCTTTTACCCTTGATGATAAATGTTTTTCCAAATATTTTGATTAACCTTTTTTTTTTTTTTTTTTTTTTTGAGACGGAGTTTCACTCTTGTTGCCCAGGCTGGAGTGCAATGGCATGATCTTGGCTCACTGCAACCTCTGCCTCCTGGGTTCAAGTGATTCTCCTGCCTCAGCTTCCTGAGTAGCTGGGATTACAGGCATGTGCCACTATACCCCGCTAATTTCATATTTTTAGTAGAAATGGGGTTTTACCATGTTGGCCAGGCTGGTCTCAAACTCCTGACCTCACGTGATCCACCCACCTCTGCCTCCCACAGTGCTGGAATTACAGGTGTGAGCCACCATGCCTGGCCTTGATTAACTGCTTAAATAAAATCAAGTGTTTACTCACTTTACTCTGCCATGGATTCGGAACATTGGCAGAAGGTTGAAAGTATTGTTAGAAATTAATTGATCCCAGGCCAGGAGTGGTGGCTCACGCCTGTACTTCCAGCATTTTGGGAGGCCAAGGCAGGTAAGTTCACTTGAAGTCAGGAGTTCAAGACCAGCCTGGCCAACATGGTGAAACCTCGTCTCTACCCAAAATACAGAAATTAGCTGGGTGTGGTGCCAGGTCCCTGTAATCCCAGTTACTCTGGAGCTTGAAGCAGGAGAATTGTTTGAACCCAGGAGGTGGAGACTGCAGTCAGCTGAGATGGCACCACTGCACTCCAGCCTGGGCGACAGTGAAACTCCATCTCAAAAAACAAAAAGAAATTAATAGATCACAGAGATCTCATCTAATATCCACAATGAAAGTTTAGGGTAGTCAAGATATAGGCCACACTTTTAGATGTCAGATATTGAATCAGATCTGTCAATGTAGACATTATCCGCTCTATGGTAAGATACATTGTATGCTGCTTGCTATGCCTACTGTAGGCACTCAGTAAAGAGAGGGGGATGGAAATGTAAATACATGTACAAATTCAATCTTAGATTGCAGGTTTCTCCTCAGAAAAAAAATACAAAAGACAGTTTTTCATGATTTAGCACTGATTAACAAGATTCACAGCTTCTTTCTTCTCTCTCTCTCTCTCTCTCTTTTTTGATGGCATAAGGACAAACTTTATTGAGCCCCTCAGTACTAGTTCTCTTTCTGCTGCCTGATCTTGGTTCCCTAGATTATCCAGCCTGGTGGGCAGCAATTAGACTCACTTTGCCCAGTAAAGGCATCTCTGCGGATGGTGGAGGGCTTGCCGATGTGCTGGTGGCTGCCACCTCTGAAATGATGCTCCACAGGGTTCATGTTCATACCCCACCCCATACTTGTGGCCAGCACTTCCTCTTTGCCTTATATTTGTGGTGTGCCCGGCCAGCCTTCAAGATGGGTTTGTCAATTTGGCCACCTCCAGCCACCACACCAACCACAGCTCTGTTGACTGAGGAGGTAACCTTCTTGGAGCCAGAGGGTAGCTTTACACAGGTCTTCTTGGTCTCAGGGTTGTGGGCGATAACCCTGGCACAGTTCCCTGATGCCTGGGTCAGCTTGCCATGGTCTCTAGGCTTCTCCTCCAAGCAGCATATGATCGTACCCTCAGGCATGGTGCCCACAGAGAGAACATCGCCAATGTTGAGCTGGGCAGCATTTTACTATTTCATATTAAAATGAGGTTTAATATTTTATAATGATGGTGGTAGAATTTCAATTCATAATTTGAAAATGTAACAAGAATTTTTTTAACAACTCTGTCTCTAAAGCCCTTCACAAAATGTGACCTCTTCCCACAATCGACTGAGACTTGCAATGACAAGTCCCTCTCTTGCTGAATTTGATTGATCCACCTTCCACTGTGATTTCCATGGAGACCCTGGACTGGTGCTGATGGAGCATTTTTTTGTCATGGGGCAGGAAATGATTCTTTCAGAACATTTAGCAATAAAAGCAGTGCAAAAATAAATCGACGTCCCTGACCTTTCCCTCTCCCTATTTTTGGCACCAAACCTTTTGCTCCAAGTTGTCGTTTTTCTACACATGCTGAGAATTACCTTCTTATTCTCCAAGTGTTCCTAAAATTTCTCCATAAATTTTTCAGTGGCATCTCCATTTCTGTCTGTTTCCAGTTATGTCCCCATGGCTGGGTTTGAGACCATTAGTATTGCGTATTAACTATTCATCTTCTGTCACCTTCCTACCTTACATTCCATTACTGGTAGTAATTTAGCTGATTATTTTTTGTATTTTCAGTAGAAGTTTTGTTAAATGAAAATCCTTAAACACGTATTCTGTGAATAGGTTCACACCGTTATCTATAATAATAATAATAATACAGATTGAGTATCCCTAATCTGAAAATCCAAAAATCAAAATGTTTCAAAATCCAAAACTTAAAAAAAAAAATTTATTTTATTTTAGGTCCTGGGATACATGTGCAGAATGTGCAGGTTTGCATGGTGGTTTGCTACACCTATCCCAAAACTTTTTCAGCACTGACATAACATTAGAAGGAAATGCTCCTTGGAACATTTTGGATTTGGGATTTTCAAATTTGGGATGCTGAACTGTTATAACGCAAATATTCCACGATCCGAACAAATCTGAAATCCAGAATGCCTTTGGTCCCAAGCACTTTGAATGAGGGATACTCAACCGGTAATAACAGCAGTTACGGTAATAGCTACCATTCACTAAGTAGCTACATTATTCCTGGTACATTTCTAAGCTCTTTGAAACATATGTATTATCTTATTTAGCCCTTACCATCACTTGATGGCGTTTTATTGCAATCCCTGTTTTACAGACGAGGAAACTGACATGGAGACGCTAAAAGTAGCATCCCAGGCCACATGCTTGTAGGCCTACAGTTCAAACTCAGGAGCTTCTGCCTGAGACTTTATGCTTTACTACTTTATACTGCTCCTAGATGTGGGAGAGCTGACCCACAAGGTTTACATATTCTCAATTTTAGCAACGGATGTCAAATTAACCTCTAAATTGACTCTATAAATTTAACTCCCATTATTGTTAGTAATAGCTGTAGTTAGGAAGCATGAATAAGACCTACTATTTGATAGCAAAACAGGTGACAATAGTCAATAATAATTTAATCGTATATTCAAAAATAACTAAAAGAGTATAATAAGATTGTGTGTAAGGGGATGGATATCCTATTCTCCACGATGTGGTTATTATCAATTACATGACCGTATCAAAACATTTCATGTATCCCATAAATATATACACCTACTATGTAGCTACAAAAATTAAAAATTAAAATTAAAAAAATAAAAATAAATTTAACTCCCAGAAATATTTAACAATAGTGGTGCTTTCAGTCTTTTATTTTTATCTACCTACTAGATCAGGAAAACCCAAATCTCAGGTTTTAAAATGTGTATTCCTGGGTGTCGAAGGCTGAAGGAATGAGGGTCATGATCAACTCGGTATACCACTGGAGGCTGTATGAGTAAACAGCAAACTGTTTCTCATGAAAGCAGGATGTTGGCAAACTGACAAACTGTGTCTGCCGCCCAGAAGGAATGCTGAGGGCAGTCACGACCCAGGTACAAGTGTTTCTTGTGATTAGGCACATCTGAAGTCTGTTAGTAATAATGTGAACCTGTGATCAATTAAGCAGCTGACCAACTGTTACCGCCTTCTCTCTGCTTTTTTTTTTTTTTTTTTTTTGAGACGGAGTCTTGCTCTGTCGCCAGGCTGGAGTGCAGTGGCCGGATCTCAGCTCACTGCAAGCTCCGCCTCCCGGGTTCACGCCATTCTCCTGCCTCAGCCTCCCAAGTAGCTGGGACTACAGGCGCTGCCACCACGCCCGGCTAATTTTTTGTATTTTTAGTAGAGATGGGGTTTCACCGTGTTAGGCAGGATGGTCTCGATCTCCTGACTTCGTGATCCGCCCACCTCGGCCTCCCGAAGTGCTGGGATTACAGGCGTGAGCCACCGCACCCAGCCCCTCCCTGCTCTTTCTACCCAATAAATAGGAAGGGCTGTAGAAGCTCAGGACGGCTGCCTTTGCTCACTAGGAGCAGGGAGCCCTTTTCTTCTTCCCCTGGCCCCGGCCTTTAAAACAGTTTCTTTTGTCTTAAGTTTTCATTTCTACGTTAGTCCCCCTTCATTCAGTCTCGTAATGACGGTCTCAAGTAGTAACAGTAGTAACTGCCTTAGTGACAGTCTCAAGTAGTAACCGTGGCAGTCTGCCACACCTGGGGGCAAATTTTACCCGTAAAAATACACTGAATTCTTCAGTGCATTAGTCTGAATTGTTGAAAGTTAGAAGTGAAAGAATACAGAGAGGTACTCTAGCCTCCTACTATATGATGGTAAAACCTGAGTATCTGAGGGTTAATATGACTTCCTTAAGCGTCCACACAGAAATACAAGGTTTGGGGAAAGCTCAGACATTTTCTCTCTATCTTTTAAAATGCTATTTCTGCTCATGAGAAATAGCTCATCACTGCCTCCTATAACCACTTCTTTAGCAATTACACTCACTCACAGTATTTCATGTTGATTATTTGATAGACGTACCAAAATACTACACTGGACTTTGAATGCTCATGCTAGAGGTCAAAGAAGGCACCTAGAAGGCAGGATGCAGGATAATAAGTCCTCTTTTCTAACCTCTGGTACTATTCTCATGAAAAATAAAATACCAAGAGAATACAAAATGAAGGAAAACCCTATATGTGGAATCAGCCCGTACGTTTCTGGCTACCTACCAAACATATTTATTTTAGCATTTGGTTATGACACAGACCTTGTGATTACAAAACCAGCCATGGATTATCCAAACCATAATGTGAAGACGAGTAACAGAACTGTGAAATTGGAATGCATCCCAGTATTAATTTTAGATAAAGGCCTATCACGCCATATTGCAGACAAGTGATTGAGGTCTAGAGATGTTAAATTACTTGCCCAAAGTAACACTGCTAGTTAGTATCGAAACCAAAATTTGAATTTAAGTTTTCTAAACATACATTTTCATAAAAGTAAGAATCGATCTACTCAACCTGTTCAACAAATGACTATTAAGGGATTATTAATTGACAGACAATAATCTAAGCATTGACGATTTGATGGCAAGACAGATATCTTGACTATTTCCCTGGCATTTATTACCAGTGGAGTTAGAGAATGTGGAGAATGACTCCCCCACCTCCAAGTCTCAGCTCTAGGTGTTCACATCCATGTGGTGGGAGCACCACTAGGAAAAAGTTTCTGACCTCCCTCTGTCCATTAGGAAGGTAGAGGGAGGTTTTCTGGTCTGATCAGTGGGCTTGGATGTGGAATCAGGCATTGCTTAATCAGCACCTCCTTTCCTTCCTATCAGGTAGCTTCTATTCTGCTCTACTTCTCTCCTAAGAATGATGAGGCCTCCAGTGGTCTAGCACTGTCTGTCTCTAGGTGAATGTCTTAGCCCATTTGGGCTGCTATAACAGAAGTACCATAAATTGAGTGGGTTATCAATAACAGAAGTGTATTTCTTATAGTTCTGGAGTCTGGAAAACAATCAAGGCACTGGCAGACCCAGTATCTGATGAGGGCCAGCTTCCTGGTTGAAGACTGCCAACTTCTCCGTATCTTCACATGGTGGAAGAGGCAAGGCAGTTCTCTCTGATTGTTTTATAAGAGCATTAATCCCATTCATAGATGGCTTCTCCCTCATGACCTAATTATCATCTCCTAAATGCTCCATCTCCTAATACCATCAAGTTAGGGGTTAGGATTTCAACATATGAATGTTGGAGAGAACATAAACATCCAGGCCATAGCAACAGATCAATCTATTTAATTCTGGAATTAATATCAGAACAACTGTTACCTTTAGATAGAGGCACCTATCTCTGTGAGAAGTAATTTCAGTAGTAAAAACAGCAGTTTACTCTTATTTGCTGACTATTTTGTTCTATTTTTCATTTGGTTCAAAAATTGCTGAGGGAAAGGAGTGTTACTTTTGGGATCGCCATCAAACTTAACACAAAAATTCAGATCAATTGTTAAGCAGCAAAAGTCTAAGGCCCTATGGAAACACGCAAGAGTGGTTTGGAAGATATGAAGGCTGTACTATCTAATTTTAGGTCATGTAATTCTGATTGGCTATTTATATTTTATTTGTGTATTAGTTTGCTTTTTTTGTTTGTTCGTTTTGTTTTGTTTTGTTTTTTGAGGTGGAGTTTTGTTCTTGTTGCCCGAGCTGGAGTGCAGTGGTGTGATCTTGGCTCACTGCAACCTTTGCCTCCCGGGTTCAAGCGATTCTCCTGTGTCAGCCTCCCGAGTAGCTGAGATTACAGGCGCCTGCCACCACACCCGGCTAATTTTTTGTATTTTTAGTAGAGTCGGGGTTTCATCATATTGGCCAGGCTGGTGTCAAACTTCTGACCTTAGGTGATCCACCCGCCTCAGCCTCCCAAAATGCTGGGATTACAGGCATGAACTACTGTGCCCGACCTAGTTTACTTTTAATAATGGGCCAGTCTTGCTTTTGAAATAGGCATCTTTTATACTGAAATGATATTATAATTCACTAGAAAGAGATTCATTACCATGTGTGCCTATTCTAAAACTCACCCAAGAGTTTCTTTGCTCGCGTAGGTATAGGATGGTGACTCATACCATGGACCTTTGAGGCATAATTATAGCAAAAACCTAAAATATTTTCTTCTTTAAGAAAAAAAAACAGTCTTCTGGTCAACTACATATTAAATGCACTTATGATTTTTATAGATGTAGTCTAAAATGGCAAATATATAGCATAAACTCTTAGAGTTAGCTCAGAAGAGCAAAGTCGGTCTGTGATGGTTACGAAGCTCTGGTCTGTTTTAAACTTTACTTGTTATGTTCTGTCAACAGGAGGCACTAGAGAGTAACCGTCAGGCAGGAGGAAAAAGGAACTGTTCCTTCTTTGCCTTTCTGTATCTGTTAAGGTCACCCTGGCAATGGCAGTAGGTTCCAGTCTCCCCCTCCCACCTTCTGATTTGAAGAACTAGTCCCATTGAATTCCCACCAGAGAAATCAGCACACCCCAACAGCAGTGCCTCCTTCATAGAGGTCTGGCTCACAGTTCCACAGCATCCCCCTGTTCCGCTATCTGAATTGCGTCTCTCTTCAGAGGTCAGAGTCTCACTCATCTAGAGCTTACTGGATTCTAGCAATCCTGACTTCTTGCCTTTGTCCTGGATCCCACGGGTGAGGCTGCTTCCTGCAATCACTATCCCCATCATCTTGGCATTTCTAATACTTGTCTAACCAATTCTCTATATTAAATTGCCCTGGTTTCTGTTTTCCTGCATGGACTCTGAGCAGTTGCCCAATGCTAGGCATACTATATACATTTAGGAAAAGTTAAAATCCCAAATGGTCTTTCTCCAACCATTCTGGGTCCACAGCTAATACTTAACATTCAATATCCAAGTCAGTTCTAGAACACATCAGCATCGTCCACTCATCAAATCAGTAGTCATGTGAACAGACTGGTGCTCAGCAGCACTTCTAGAAGTAAAACGTTAAAGAAGAAAGTTCCCAAACAAAAACCCTTGACCATCATACTTATTGCATAGTATCTTTGCAATTAGGGCAAGGGTCAAAAGCCGGCAATATGAACTGGTTTCTGAGAAATAAGCTTAAATTATGTAGGCATTCTTTAAAATTGTTTCTCAGATACATTATTTTACAACTAAAGTTGCCTCCAGACAGGAATAATGAGAGAGAAAGAGACAAAGAAAAAGGGTGTTTGGGGGTACGGGGCAAAGGAAACAGAACTACGTGTTCTTGCCTTATGTTGAATGAAATTCCATTCTTCAGACTGATTTAGCAACTATAATAAAACTCACTCAGCAGTTTGAAAAACTAAGTAAACATTCTCCTCATTGCTTTTCCTTAGCCTGTAAAAGACTGTAGTTTCTAATGATAATCCATTCATGGAGTCTTCCTCTGCCCGCCATCTCTCCCTGATCAGGTCATATTCTGGTGCCCGGCTAGAATCTACTTTTGATCTTCAGCACTCCTTGAGTTTCTAAATATGATGATCTCACCTATCAGCGTGCCTCTCCTTTCTTTGTTTGCATTTGCCTTTTATTTTATGGCTGTAGAAATAAACACATGTTGTCGCTGGATCTTCATATCAGGAAGGGGTATATGACTTGATAAGCTTTCTCACCAGCTGTTGAAAGTAGTCAGATTCCAGCCCAACCAAACTGGAGTTAATATGTTGTTTGCAAAAATATGCCAGACTTTTTACTATGTTACTCTTTTAAAAGGTTAATAATTGTAGAGTTTAAATGGTCAAGGTTAAGGTGAACCTTATTATTACCTGATTATGATATTTAGTGTCTTTAGTTGTGAAATCAGTTCCATCAGACATGGGCCCAGTGTCTACTGAAAGCTTTAATGATCTGGCCCGAGGCCCAGGCAGATTTTACTAGTACACTTAGGTACATGTGTTTTACAAGAAGGGTGGAGTCTCTGAGTTAAAATGACTGCACTTTGCAGCGTCTCTTCCGAAAATTAACTCATGGAGGAAATTCCGGTCTCCTATGGCGCTTCTGTTTTTTCTTCTTTTGAAACGTAAATTAGCACTAGCCCAAACACAGTGTCTTGAGGAAACATGTAAGTTAGGTATAAAGCTTCCATTGGTAGCTCTTGGCAATTCAGTAATTAAGGTGTAACAAAACTAAATGCATCTCTATTGAGTTAATGGCTTATTTGTGACGTGTAATGAAAATACGCCTGTATCTTTAAAAGACGTTCCTGGGCTTGGATGGATTCTGATACACACTCTGGGAAAGGAACATGAGGAAGGAAGGCATAGTTAAACACCATAAAAAAATTTAACAGAGGTTGGGGCCAGGTGTGGTGACTCATGCCTGTAATCCCAACACTTTGGGAGACTGAGGCGGGTGGATCACCTGAGGTCAGGAGTTCGAGACCAGCCTGACCAACATGGAGAAACCTCGTCTCTACTAAAAATACAAAATTAGCTGGGCATGGTGGCACACGCCTGTAATCCCAGCTACTCGGGAGGCTGAGGCAGGAGAATCACTTGAACCCAGGAGGCGGAGGTTGCGGTGACCCAAGATTGTATCATTGCACTCCAGCCTAGACAACAAGAGCAAAACTCTGTGTAAAAACAAAACAACAACAACAATAAAAATAACAGTTTATATCTAGAATGATAGAATCATCATATTTTAGAGGTGTAAGTGTTCATTAAATTCAACCTCCTCTTTTTTTCTGGTAGGGAATCTGAGGTCCACAGACAAAATATGGCAATACCAGAACTAGAGAATAACCTCCTATTCCCAAGCCCAGTCTCCTTGTGCGACTCTGTGCCCTGTCTCTTGTCTCCAGTCATCTGCCTGACTCAGCTGTAGTGATAGGCATCATCTCCACTTCCCACAAATATGTGTGTGATCCCACAGACCACCAGGCAACTATCCAAATGGCCTTTAGATTTGATGTAGAAAAGTTGAAGGACTGTTCATTTGCAAAAATTCATTGGTTTTATATTTTAAAGACTTAAATGATCCCTGAAATTGCTTTCTTGGTCCCATGTTCTGTCTCAGCATAGCAAAATACATAGGCATCCCTGTGATAGGACACAGACTTCTAAAATCAACACGATGTTTCTAACAACCTTGTTCAATGATATCCTCAACCCTACTTGGTAGTGATCATGAAAACCCTTTGCCTTTAACAGTTTATTTTAGAATATGTTGCATAGTCATTTCTAAAGGTATTTACATGGAGATAAATATGCACCAAGTTTCATGTATGGAGTAAAGTTCCGTAACTGGGTAAACAGATGTTGACAGCATGGAATGATGTTTTGCAATCACTGAAAACAACAGAACTTCAGGGCTTGGGACTCTGGAGTTGAGGTCTCCTTATGCTGTTGATCAGCATAGAACGTGAGCCTACACTGGAATCAGAAGAATAACATTGTGCTCTAATTTAGATTAGAGAAGGATTTGGGGCTGGTTTTGTGTTTGGTTAAACCATCATCACCGAAAATTATTGTTTCTGTGTGTGCTTCCTAGAAATATGTCTCCTAGAATATTTTTAAAGTTTTTATTTTTAGAGACAGGGTCTTGCTCTGTTGCCCAGGCTGGAGTGCAGAGGGGTGCAATTGTAGCTCACTGCAGCCTCGAACTCCTGGACTCAAGTGATCCTCCCATCTCAACTTTCCCAATAGCTGGGACTGTAGACATATTCATGCCCAGCTAATTTTTATATTCTTTTCTTTTCTTTTTTTTTAAGAGGTGAAGTCTTACTACTTTGCCCAGGCTGGTCTTCAACTCCTGGCCTGAAGCCATCCTCCCATCTCAGCCTCCCTAGTAGCTGAGATTACAGGCTAAAGCCAACATGACCAGCTCTTCCAAGAGCTGTGTATAATAGTTTCTCTGCCATGGAATAGCTGTGGTTGAGAACACCTTCACGGTGCCTTCACATTCAGGTTGGTTAGATACTTTCTAGACTAATGAGTTCATGCATTCTCTGGAATGAGCGGAGAAATGTTCTCTGAAAACCACCGCAACTATTTTGATCAGATAGAGCTGTCATACCAGGTCCCTGGAAGACTTGTGTTTTTATATTATGTTTCTATTAATATTTTATAACACTACTATGGTTTTTTAAATCTAAAAGCAAAGAGAACTGTAGATGTTCTATGCCTCAGGCTGGATTGCACTGTTATGCGTACAATCTCTACTACCTATCTTTCAAGAGAGACAAGAAAAAAAGGAAAATATATGCTGGCTAAGTTCTCTCTTCTTTATCAACAGTCTTCTAAGTTATGGAGATAATATTCTTTATTATGATAATTATGCCCATGTCTTAAACAGATAATTAAAACAGAAAAAGAGCGGTAAATACGTATTTTCAAAAATAGTAGAACTATGACTTCTGGATATATACACAACAAGTTTAAGAATCATGATGAAAAGACATATATGTGTATTCACACACGTATATAAGCTCACATACCTATTCACAATTATTCATCAAGTTAGCATAGTTATTGCCTTTATCTGGTTCCAAGAAAATCTTCAAAGAACCCATTAGCTTTAGTAGAAATTCAAACTTTAGTCATCATCCACATTAATGAGTTTATAAGAGATGGAATTCAGAGTCAGATGTGACCTGCCATGGTGAGGAGGCCTGGGGCAGTATGAGATTAATTCATCTCCAGTTTGAGGGTCTTTCTAGTTTACTGGGATGCCAAGGTTATGTGTTTTCAAGTCAATGATTCTCATATGGGGCCAGGAAGGGGAGTTGCTGGAAAATGCTTAAACAAACCTCTTCCCTGCCCCTTCCTTTCCTTTTACAGGCTTTCCCTTCTCTTCCTTTTCCCATTCCTCTTTATCTCAACCCCATCTCCTTCTCTCTTCTTGTTGATGGTGGTGGTCCATGCTGTGTGTTCCAAGCCGGAAATTAAGAGCACTCTTGACTAAAGTCATAACTTTTTCTTTGAAAATTTACTTATTTGTTTATTCCTATTCTAGACTATTTCCCTCAAATTCAGGCAAGATCAGGAGTACAAATTCTAAATTTTATAAGGTTCCTCCCCCAAATTTTAGTTCTGTTTGGAACCAGTTCTTAAATATTTTAATTTGTAGATATTGCCTCCATGTGAGACATTCTCACATGCCATCTTGCTCTATGTATTGTGGAATGAAAATTTATGTAATTCAGTACTTCAGGCAAATGTTCTTTCCCAGAGGGATAGGCTACCTACGGCCAGGCACAGTGGCTCACACCTGTAATACCTGCTTTAGGGGGTCAATGTGGTGGGATTAATTGAGGCCGAAGTTGCAGATCAGCTCTTCAAAGTAGACCCCTTCTCTGCATAATAATAATAACAAAAATTAGCCAATTGTGGTGGTGCACACCTGCGGTCACAGCTACCCAGGGGGCTGAGGCTGCAGGATTGTTGAACCCGAAGAGTTTGAAGCTACAGTGAGCTATGATTGTGACACTGCACTCCAGCCTGGGAGACAGAGCAAGATCCTGCTCTAAAAAAATAAAAAATAAAGATTACATATGCTGGGCACAAATTGTTCCTGGCATCTTTCCTTTAGTTTCCTAACTTAAGGCATCAAATGGAGTGTAGATGGCACAATGTGATGTTGGAGTACCAATGCTGAGATGTAGGAAGATTGTAATACTTTCATTGGGCCCAAAATATTTTTACTCTCCTTATATACTTTTCGTTTCATCATCTATTGCTTCTCCTCATAACATTACACTAAAAAAATAAGTAAAATAAGGGTATGTCTGCATTCTATGAAATAAATGTCTTCCATTTCAAGTTCAATTTGCTTCCTAAGTGTGGTAACAATAGAAGAAAGCCCTAATGGGAGGGAGTGATGTCATCTGATTTACTTTACACCATGAACTCCTTTTCAAATAAATGCAGACTGGTTGTACCCTCACAATACAAATCTTCATTAATTTAGTTATTTACTAGTTACTTACTGCTAGACAATCTTCCCTTAAATGATAGGTAGTGTGACCTATTTTAGGAAGCACTGTTTTGGGTCCGGAGAAACCACTCTTTGTTACTAACTGGGTTCTGAACACTCTGAAATGGCAAAAAGTTGCAGGCAGAGAACACATATGTCACCTTTCTTTTTGACAGTAGAATTAGATGTGTTAAAACAAATGGCTTTGCCAACACTAAACCCTAGAATCAGACAGAGTTACCCATATCAGGGTAGCATGGGTACAGGAGAAGTTCCCTAAGATGGGAAAAGTATTGGGACTGGACAGCCCGTGGGCAATCTGCACATGAAAAAAAAAAAAAGGATTCCCAAGATGGGGAGGGTCAGGGATAAAAGGCACATGGCCAGTTATTCTTCCTGTATATATCAATCATAAAGGTGTCTTCACCTCTCCAGAGGCTGAGTGAATAAAGGGTTAGAGAGAGGTCAGAAGAATATTTAGGGGAAAGTCATTCCTCATAGGAAACAGTAGTGAGAAAAAAGCCCTTTTAGTACCCTACACTACTACAACAAAAATAATTTAGATTCAGGCTCTAGCTTCCTAACAACTAGCTCTAAAACCTTGGATTGTGGTTCTCAATCACATCCTCTATAGAAAAAAAGGCTGTAGAGTTGGTGAATTTTAGGGCCTCTTCACTTTTATAATATAACAAAAAATACTGTCATTTGTCATTTGTTGAGCACCAGTCCCAGGCACTGTCAGAGCATCTTACACTCTCCTTTATTTAATTCTCAGAAAGTCCATCACTCTATAAAACTCCAGAGCATTAAATGGTGGTTTATGCTATACAACTTAAGTAGAATAGTCAGGATTGCAACTCAAGGTCAATGAGTCACTCTGCTCTGCTCATGAAATGTGAATTAAGGTGCCACACACAATAGATGAAGAAAGAAGCACTTGGTATCTTGGTATTTTTCTTTGAGTCTGTCAGCCACCAAATATTTCTCAAAATTACTCGAGATTTATATTACAACCAGCTATTGTAGTACAAAGTAGAAATCCGATGTCTTCCCCAATCTGAGAGGAAAGAGCTCAGAAACGACTCCTACCTATTAGAGATTACTGAGTAAAGCTGCAAATTGATGAAAAAGACTAGCCTCTGCAGTAATACGTCCTCAGTGCCTTCATTCTAGGTAAAAAATGATTCACCTTAAAAAGTCATAACTGTGACAATAATAACCGTCATTATCATAGTTGTTTCCTGAAAGACAGAATTCTGGACTTAAAATCTTTATTTTTTCTATTTTGAATGAAACCATTCCAGATTGAGAATATTTATTCTTTAGATAAAGAAACTTTAACATAATTCTTTGCATTAAATAGCAGAATCTGAATTTAAATTTGGGAATAGTATATTTTTGATTTAAAAAAATAAGAAAATTACTCTCTACTTTTGAATAATTTTTCCTTTAAATATGTGAGACCCTAGAGTTTGAGGCAGTGAACAACTGCATCATCTAGAGTTTCCTGGATTCCAAACTGTAAGACACAGAAAACAAAGGTGAGAGCTGAGCTTTAAATGCTCTTCTGATTTGTCAGTGACCTGACTGTAGATACACAGCTTGGGGACTCGCTGAGTCCTGTCAATCAGATTAAACTCACAGACCAAAGAAAAACAAGCACCATGGGCATAATGAGTAGTTGAAGACAGGAAACATTTTGTTAGATCAGCTCTGAGACAACACCTATGCACATCTGATCAAGAATTCAGTTTGCTTCTGATTCTAATTCTGCAGTCATCTAGAAACCATGAGTCCAGCTAGCACTGATATAAGTGGAAATTTTAACATGGACAGTACAGTACTGGGGGTTATGGATAGAGTTCCATGATCTTGGAATATTGTCTCATAATGTTGGGAGTGGCCGTATGGTTAATTGAACTGTCATGTGAGACCTCTGCTCATTAAGGGCCTCCTGGTAGGTGGAAACTATTTTCCTTTAGTGAATCACATGTAGCACACTAACTGTATGATGAGAAATTTGTTAGGCACCTTGTGGTGAACTCAAAGAAAAAGAAAAAAATTAAGAAACTCAATGGAAGCAGGGTGCGGTGGCTCAGGCCTGTAATCCCAGCACCTTGGGAGGCCGAGGCAGGTGATCACTTGAGGTCAGTAGTTTGAGACCAGCCTGGTCAAAATGGCAGAACCCCATCTCTACTAAAGCTATAAAAATTAGCCAGGCCTGGTGGTGTGTGCCTGTACTCCCAGCTACTTGAGAGGCTGAGGCAGGAGAATCACTTGAACCTGGGAGGTGGAGGTTGCAGTGAGCCAAGATCATGCCACCACACTCCAGCCTGGGCAACAGAGCAAGAGTCTGTCTAAAAAAAAAAAAAAAAAAAAACTAAATGGAACAAAGAAGTTTCCTTGGCTTAGAAAATATGTAGACTCAATATACCAATCAGAAAATATATTCTATGAAAGAAGGGTTCAGAAAGATAGTGGTCAGTAATACAGTTTCAACATAGCAGGCAGAAATAAACATGAAAATTATGCTATACATTAATGCTTTTCATAGCATGCCAAATATAGTAGCTTTATCAACTCTTTAAACTATGTTATACAGTAAATTGTTAGTCATCTAAACATAAACTGTCTTGCATATACATTAAAACAGATTTTCATGGTTAAGTAGATTGTGCATTAAATAAATTCTAGGGTAGGATTTTGTTTGATTCATACATTTGGGACAGAAGGTACCCATTTATTTCGTTTTCTTGCACTTCTTTCTCTGTTGTCTATAAAAGTGAGGGGGTTATGCCTAAGAAACACCTGGATGCTTACAGCTCCTTATAGCTCATATTTGGACTTGTAAAATTTTTACAGCTGTGAAAAGTGATACTTCAGTTTATAATCAGGGTTTGTTTCTTACAAAACAAATGAAAATTAGGTGGTTATCTTTTATTTAGGAGGCGGAAAATTTAGGTCAACTATGCAGTGAAATTTACGGGAAAAGAAGTTTAAGTTGTGTATTTTTAAACATATGTAAAACAGCGTGGCTGATTTCTTGTCACTGGAGCTACGGACTTAGTGTGTTGTTTACTAAGGATATTCTTTGTCTAAATAAAATTTAACTAAAATTGAATCAGACAGACACATATGAATCCTCACATTCTATGGCTTTCTAGAAGTCTATGTGCTGTACAGGACTGATGCCTATTTCATTTTGTTATTCAACATTTTTATTAAAGTAGTTTGGAGAATGTTTTTGACTCTAGCAATTCCTAGAATGGGACCAACTTTATTTCTCAGTACTTCTATTTTTCTAAATTTTAAAAATTAATTGCTCGTCAAAACATAATTGTTAAATCTAAAAATCACTTTAAGATTCTAGAACTAGAAATACCATTTGACCCAGTAATCCAATTACCGGGTATACACCCCAAGGGTTATAAATCATTCTACTATAAAGACACATGCACACCTATGTTTATTGTGGCACTATTCACAATAGCAAAGACTTGGAACCAACCCAAATGTCTAGCAATGATAGACTGGATAAAGAAAATGTAGCACATATACACCATGGAATACTATGCAGCCATAAGAAAGGATGAGTTTGTGTCTTTTGCAGAGACATGGATGAAGCTGGAAACCATCATTCTCAGCAAACTAACACAAGAACAGAAAATCAAACACCTCATGTTCTCATTTATAAGTGGGAGTTGAACAATGAGAACACAAGGACACAGAGAGGGGAATACCACACACTGGGGCCTGTTGGGGAGTTGGGGGGTAGGGGAGGGATAGCATTAGGAGAAATACCTAATGTAGATGATGGGTTGATGGGTGCAGCAAACCACCATGGCATGTATATGGTTATGTAACAAACCTGTATGTTCTGTACATGTACCCCAGAACTTAAAGTATATTAAAAAAAAAAATCTCCAATCCTCATTTCCAAAACTTCTCCAAAGCTAACAATTTTTACGTAGATGTGTTTTTGTAAAGCTATTTATTCTCTCTATATATGTACACACACACATATATACTATAATATACAAATGTATATTACATAAAGAAATGTTTATTTGCAAGTGGTTAAACATAAAATACGCCACTCTACGTAGTTTTATAGATCTAATTTGTTAATTTTATAATTTTTGTCATATTAATTTATATGGATCTATGCCACCTTTTTATCTGTTGTAAAATATTTGTTCATATGACTATATTATAATTTATAGTCTCCAATTGATGGACTTTTTCATTGTTCTCAATATTTCAGTGTCCAGGTGGTGCTGATGTGAATATTGTAGAACTTGAAAGAATGTTTAGGTAGAAGGGACTTTGAGAAGTGAATTTACCTTGTCATAAAGTGTGGGTATTTTAAATATTCACATATATAGTGGCTCTGTCAAATTCCATTTCCATCTGCAGTATGTGAATATATTTTTAAGTTGCCAAATGGATGATGAAAAATCATATTCTGGTGTATTGTTCAACCTATTACTGAGGTTGAACACTTTTTAATATTTTTATTAAATCATTTTTTGTTAGTAATTGCTTATATACTTTGCTTATTTTCTATTGACTCATTTGTTCTCTTTTTTTCTTTTCTTTTTTTTTTTTTTTGAGACTCACTCTGTCACCAGGCTGGAGTGCAGTGGCGCGATCTCAGCTCACTGCACCCTCCGCCTCCCGGGTTCAAGCGATTCTCTTGCCTCAGTCTCCTGAGTAGCTGGGACTATAGGCATGCGCCGCCACGCCCAGCTAAGTTTTATATTTTTAGTAGAGATGGGATTTCACCATGTTGGTCAGGATAGTCTTTTAATTTGTAGGAGTTCTTGAATATTTTGGATAGTAATTTTATGGTACATATTGTATACATTATCTCTAAATCTGGCTTTTTTTCCCTATGCTTTGTTGCTAGCTTGATTTTCTCATTAATAGACTATTTTTGTAGGCTTAATATTTACAGAAACATTGAGTGGAAAGTATATGGTGTTCTGGTGAGCATTATCATCCCCCCATCCCTATACATGCTCTTGCTTTATTTTTAATTTCTTCGTGATATATCTCATATGACCAGGAGCTTTTCATTTTGATGTAGCCATATTTGCTAATCTTTTATTTTACAATTATTGTTTGTTTGTTTGTACTTACTTGAAAAAAATCTTTCTTATCCAAGCTCTTTAAGGTAATGTCTTATATTTTCTCTTTTTTATTTTAGACTTTTTTTCTCTACTTAAATTTAACTACACCTCTTTTCATATTTGCCTGTCACCTCACACCCTTTTTTCCATTGAGTACTCATACCCTAGTTACCTTACCATTCAGATGTCACTTCCATGCCATTTCTTCCCCTGAGTGTTCTCTTGTTCTTCAGGTTAGGAGCAATCTTCTTGCCTGCCAGAGAGTCTTGCAAAAAAAAAAAAAAAAGTAACTTTCTTTTCTTCCCTTGAAGTTTTTACATTGTACTTAAAATAGTCAAGACAGTATTATGTTTGTTTCAGTATATTACTCTTCTGAATAGCTCTTGAGAACAGGATCTATAGATCTTGATATCTCCAAAGAGTCCTATTCAGTGTCTCAAAGAATAGGTTTACCATTAACTTTTGTAAAGAGAAAAAAAAATGTATGTTTAGTTTGGACAACTGAATGCTCATCTGGGATACATGGTAATTATTTCCAAATACTTGAACACCTATTCTAGGTTAAAGGAATTGAAGTGGTCCTATATGGTCAATAGATCATTGCTAAAGGCAACTATACAGTATTTTTCTCAACATGAAGAAGAAATTTTCAGCAAATAGAATTCTCTGAAAATTGAACGAACTCACAAAGGAGTGACTTGATTATTCCCAGACATGTTCAAGCAGAAACAGTGCATTAATATTTCTTCTAAAGCCCTTTGTACACACATATTCCTACTGAAGGAATGAGTGATATATTAGCTCTATTTATATGCTTCATGAGTTTTAATTTTGGACATTGACTCTTGATATTGGAGATTCTTCCCCATCTTTCCAGACTTAGGTTACACCCATCTCTGGGGATCATTTTATTTTTCTTTAAACATGATTTGCTTTTTATTTACAAAAATGCTTGGGATGTTTATCATGTTGTTTTCACCACTCAAATAGATGATTTTATTTTTATTTTTTGGATAATAACTTACAGAGGTTAAATCACTTCTAGGAGGTTCAATATTAAATTTATTTAACTGCTGAAACCTTATCTACAAAACCAATGAATACACATTCTGTGCTGAGAAACAAACATATATTTAATACTCTATGTACTCTTTATTAAATTGATTTATTTTATAAATGTTTCCAAATTTCTGTATATCAATATTATTGTAGACATCCTAGTTGAGATAACCATAGTATGTTTAAAACAGAACAAAACAAGTCAGAAGCTTGTGATTCCATATTGTACTTTTTTTTTTTTTTTTTTTTTTTGAGGCTGAGTTTCACTCTTGTAACTCAGGCTGTAGTGCAGTGGCACAATCTCGACTCATTGCAACCTCCGTCTCCTGGGTTCAAGAGATTCTACCACCTCAACTTCCTGAGTAGCTGGGATTACAGGCATATACCACCACGCCTGGCCAATTTTTTTTTGTGTGTGTGTGTTTAGTAGAGACGGGGTTTCACCATGTTGGTAAGGCTGGTCTCGAAATCCTCATCTTAGGTGATACACCCCCCGCCCCTTGGCCTCCCGAAGTGCTTGGATTACAGGCATGAGCCACCACGTCCAGCCCCTTCTTTGTATTTTAAATTTAGACTCTAAACTAAATGGCAGGAAAGCAGCATTTTGACAACGCTATGTATACTGCCCAGAACATGGATGAAATTTTAGTAAATGTGAAATAAAGCATAAGGAAAGCCATTACTTCCAGTCAGAAATTTGTTTATTAACTAAGAACGAGGACATATTCCAGAGTCATAATGCAATAAATCAGCAAGGCAGGATAATAGGAGAATCCTGAACATAGATTAAATGTAATTGTAAAGAATCTCTAACAGTATTTGTTCTTCTTTCAACAAATAATTGTCATGCTTTAGCTAATTCTGAGGCTTTTTCTTAGGCATGGAGAACAAAAGCTGAGTACCAGTGAATCTTGTTTTATGGCTTCTCTGGAAGAGAAGATTTGCTGAAGGCTTCTCTTTTCGAGCTCTAGTCACCACTGCTATTTGCCTGTTCTTACAATCAGTCAATAAGAAAAGGATGAAATAGTTCAACTTATTATGCTCAAGATAATGTTATCTCTCAGCTTATTAGCAACGTGCTAGTTAGGTAGTTGACAAAAATATTAATGAAAAGCAAAGCCATCCGAACGAACTTGCATGCTGGAATCTGCAGTCAAACCATGGAGGTCCCATTTCATCAGGAAAGGTAGGTGATAATCACCACTGTCAGACAAGTAACAGTGATAGCCAAAGTAAGAAAGCTGGTGATGGCTGTACTTCAAATGGAGTCTCTTTGGTAAGTCCATTGTGATAAATCTCCGAAATAACGATGTTACCTTCAGGGTCAGCTTTTAGTACAAAGAGCAATAACAGAACAACAGAAAAAAAGAAAAGCTAGCAGGTGATACTGGCTGTGGTTAATAAGCCTGGGAGCTATATTTGAACTTAATGTAACGAGATTCTTAGGCCGAATAAAGAGATTCAGCAGAAAATTAGACATTCTAGTACTTAGTAGAATCTTCCCCACTGGGCAATTTCCAGTTGCTTATAAATTCTGTAAGTTGGTCAAAAGCATTTCAGAGGTCTGCTACCACTGCATAAATACCTCAGAGGTGGAAAGGTACTGGGTATACAGCTCAGAGACCTGAAGCTTCTAGATAAATAGCTCAGTGGTCGGCAGCTCGTAGGCCTGTAGCTCGCATAGTGATAATTGCTCATTAAATAGTTTTGGGGTTGCCAGCTGTTGGAAGTATAACATAATGGTGAGACGTAGCTGGGTATGAAGCAAGGATTTTGGTAGCTTTTATACCCCAAAGTACTCAATCTGCAGTGGTTTGGAGTTTGGAAACTCTTGGATGAGCAGTTAAGCTGTCCAAAGCAGTTGGAACCATTGTAGAGGGTTTGGCAGGCTTTGGATGCACTTTGAGTGGGTGTGTGGCAATTGCATACATACCCGTTGGTCTGAGTGCATGGGCTGCAGCTGGGGCTGGGTTTGATGTTGGTAGTTTCACAGACACTGAAGACTTGGCCTGCTGATGGGGAGTTGCAGGGCACAGAGGAGTTTGATGGGTCACAACCAGTGGTGCTGCAGGTCTTGGGCTCACAGCTGGGAGATTCGCAGGTTGGTGCTTCACCGTAGGATTCTTGGCAGTAATCCAGGAGCCAGAGATTTCCTTGGTAGCTACTGGGTAAGTAGTGTCCACAGGCAGGACTTAAATCATTGGAGCTAAGAGTAACAGAAGAAGTCACTGGGATATAACAGTGAGTTCGATATGATGTGCAGACCCCAGGATAGCCTGGAGTAGACATGGAGCCTGTATACATGCTCAGTGGTTGCTGTGCAGTGTGGCTGTGGCCTAAAGACGTTTTATACCTTCCCTGGTGATTGTCAAAAGCCTCTCCAGACTCTTCCTTCTCTCTGCTTGGGGCGAAAACACAGCAACATCTCATTAGTGTGTTGGTTAGCCACAGAGGCTAATGTTTTCACACGTGTAAAAATAAGTTTATTTTAATTCTTCAAAGTATCCATAATCACCACTTTGACAATCACCCATCACTCATCATCTGTAGACCATACCTTCAACAAATAGTGATTTTCACGGTAATAGGCAAACTCTCATCTGTCAATCAGAGGTTAACAAGAGTTCATGCGTCTATGGGCTTCTGCAACATGGTTATTTAAAGGTTCACAAGGACTCAACTAAAGCAAGGAACCTGTATTTTTCCACTCTGTTAACTATTGGAAAACACTGAAGGACTTAATCATATGCTCTGAAATAAGCCAAGTAGTTTGTCTGTCTCAACGTGGTTCTTCAAAAGCAGGCATTGACCTTTCAAGAATCAGTCTCTCCAAATATGTACTATACTCTTACCTGTGCAGGGCCATATACTGGTAACAGCTTCTCATGTAATGTATTAGGAGAAGTCCACAGGTAAGACTCACAGCAATACTTGGGACACTTGGTGACCTACACCAGGCTAAAAATGAACTTGTTCCCAGGAGGCATTGGTTGCTAAGCAACCAAGACTTCTGTTAAATCCCTTCTTAAAGAGTGTCTGCAATGTGTGCTATCAAATAAACCCAGTTTTGCAAGATTATACCTTCCTAATTGACTAAGGTTACAAATCACGTGTTCCATTGCCTGCTGTAAACCCCAATTGTTGTCAGATGTAAACATTTTTCCCATTTTTCCCCATTTTTCCCCAAATAAGTTATCTTATTCTTCATTTGCTTTCTTTTGCATCTACACTTTATTTTACTCCTGTGTTGAAAAATGCAGTTATTTTTAGTTTATGTCAACAAAAGGAAATAACTGTTTAAAAGTTTTATCTGAATAAACTGTGTAGTTCTTATGAGCACTGTATATATTAAATAGCACTTTTTACTACTCAGGGTGAAGGCTAAATAATTTTTTTTAAAGATTTTAAACTGAAGAATTGAAATTTTGTTCTTCAAAATATAAAATTATAATTTATATTTCCAGCCGCCATTGAATTGGAAACAGCAATGCATTTATTAACAGTGAAGAATTCAGACAGAGAATAGAACAGACTTCTGGTAGGATCAGCTATAGGGATAGTTTTAAAAATTAACTCTCATTGTAGCAAACTATGAGATTTCTCTCACTGTTTTTGGTTACTTTTCAGTTAGATTTTTCAAATGCACACCCATTTAAACCTACAGATACTCTCTTTTTTAAAAAAATCTCCATTTTCTCAGTGCTTTTCTCAGTATACTTATTCTGTAAGTTGACAATAAGCAATTCTGTATTAAACATGTTTTGCTGCCTTCTGCAGTTTCTCTCAGGTGACAAAGGCCACAATCATGAAACCATATTTCCAGCAAATTGTTTGGCTATAGGGAGCCTTGGGATTTTGTGCAGAAAATGTTAGTCCTGAGGCAGGCAAAATAGGAAAGAAGATACATAGACAGTTAGTTGATGGCCGACTGTCCGCTACATTACTGAGCTCCAGTGATACACAGAAAAGCCAGAGGTTGATGAAGCTTTATTTCTACGCTTCTCTATTGTATCATTGTTGCCTCTAGTCTTTTTTTTTTTCCTTAGGCATCCTTGAAGCAGGTTTGAGGGCTAACACCATTAACAAACACAGAATGAGTTAAGTCAATTACCTGTAAATCTCACATTCTTCCCTTCCATCTTAAAATTAAATAGTGAGGTATTTTGAATTTAATTTTATTCACACAGGTGTAAGTCAAAAAAATAATGTGGAACATCATATGGCATGACCAATATTCAAAGCATGAGCCATTACAACATATTTAAATTGATTTCGGTATGATAATATTCTAAACACATAAACAATGAGATTCGAGAAAGCAACCCTAGCTTGCTTCCTCTCATTTGCTTTTGTGTTTCATCTCCTTCCTTACTCAGAATATCACACACCTATGGAATCATCACCCCATCCCATTCACGCCATCATTTTCTGTACGTGATACCTCTGCAGAATTGTCTCCTACTCTAATCTCAACTTTTGAAAGAGATGGAGCACACCACATCAGAAATACAGCAAAATATAGCAAATACCAGCTTCATAGTGATGGCAGGCTTGAATAGAAAATAAACACCACTGTCGCTTGAGTGGCATTGTGGTCTGAAGGCTTTGGAGAGGCATATGCATTTCTCTGTTTTCACTTAACTCCTAAAATAATGTTTTCTTCCATTAATTCCCCTGTTATTAGTACTTGTTGTGTGCGGAAGGCTAAATAATGCACCCACCCAAGAAGCCCGCTTTCTCGTACTGGGAAATCTGTGAATGCTACATGACATGGCAAAAAGGGACTATGCAGGTGTGACTAAATTAAGGATTTTGAAGTGGATTATCTGGGTGGGCCTGACATAATTTCCAGACAATATGAGGATGGAAACAGAGTTTGGAATGATGTGGCCACAAGCTAAGGAATGTCGGCAATCGTTGTAATCCAAAAAAGGTAGGGAACGGATTTCTTCCTGGGGATTGCAGGAGGAATCAGCACTGTTGATAACTTCGCTTTAGGTCGGTGAAGCAGATTTTGGACTATTAGCCTCTAGAACTGTAAGCAAATGCACTCTTGTTGTTTATGCCTTTCCACTGAGTTTGTGATAAGTTGTTACGGCTGTCACAGGAAATAAATACACTATGCCAGAAAAGTATAGGAAAATACAATAGATAGTCCTTACGTAGTTTGAGAAGTTTGTGCTCTGTATTCAGGGAAAGTTTAAGATGTAAGGAATAAGCTTTCTAGCCATCAGATAATTCAGAGAGATACCAATACTGTCTGGAATAAGCAACAAACTTCTTGTATCTAATGAGCCAGTAGATTCCTTTCCTCATTAAAAAAGAGTTATGGAACTCTTTCCCAGTTTTATCCAAAGGTTAAAAATCCTTTAGGGTAAACAGAAGATCAAAGAAAGCTAAATTTTCCAGTAAATGGCCCTTAAACAAAATAATAGAGGACATTTTCCTAGTCTTTTAGGTCAAACAAAATTTTATACTCCCTTTTGCTACTATATATGCAATAATGTATTTTTCCACTTGCCAAAATGGTGTTAAATTAGGCAAAACTGATCTTATGATTGAAAAAGCAAAATGTTTGTGAATCCATACTTATATAACAATTGAATTGCAAATATTGAGTCAAAAAGATTCTTAAATTTAGCGTTGGCAACCTAAAATGTTGGTTACTTGCTGTTTACAAGTAGCATTTATATTGCAGTAAATGTAATGCAGCATTTACATTGTTGGCTTAATAGATTATTAGTGGTTTAAAAAGCTGAAGAACAGATGAGAAATATAAAAATTTTTAAGAGACAAAAAAATTAAGGTAAAGCGTTTAAAAATGATAACACAAATGGGTGGAAAGATAGGAATTTTCATGTTTAAATTCAGGGAAACATGGTATATATGTAATGAAATACAGCTGTAGTAAAAGTTAAACATTTTTAAATGGAACTGTCAGGATTGTGCCCTAATGATTTATGCATTACTTTCTCGCTGACTACCATTTAAATGTATTTATTAGCATGTACCTTTGGAAAATTGTTCTCTCTCAGTACATCAGTATCTTCTTACATAAAACTGGAGCTAATAGCATGTACTTTGCAGGACTTTCCTGCAGATGCAATGAGATAATAAATATGAAAATACCTAGAAAAGTGCAATGGACATAGTAGATGCCAATTAAATCTTTTCTTTCTAATTTTCTAAAGCTCCACTTTAGGGAATTCCAGTCACCAATTAAACTAAAAAAATAATATTCACAATTTACTTTGATGTTGTAAACACATAATCCTACAATAATCATTGTGTCCTCTAAAAGTAAATGCTAAAATTGAACAATTCTACCTTGTGTAGTTAAGAAAAACGACTTGCTTGACAATAGATTACTAATGACTCCTCTTGTATAACTCATATCCTTCAGTGCCATATATCATTAGCTAGTTCCTGGAAGCTGCATATGCATTGCTAGCAATAAAGGCTCAATGCTCAAATTCCCTGGATACTAATCCTGTTTCTGATGCTCAGTTTAACTACCATGTGCTTCTGTAACTTAATTTCCACATCTTCAAAATAAAGTTAATAGTAGTATTTGCTCCATAGGTGACTATGAGAATTAAATAGGTAGCTGTGAGAATTAATAGTAGTATTTGCTCCATAGGTGGCTGTATTTATTGAATTAAATAAATACTACTAATAGTAGTATTCATTCAATAGGTGGGTGTGAGAGTTGGTCAAGCACAGCATAGGAAATACAGTTTTGTGTAGCTGATGTTTTGATGTTAACCTTTATCATTATCGTCAGCCTATAATGTTTGTTAGTATTATTATTTTTTATTGTCATTATTGGATCTCATCTAAAACCTGCTGCATTTTGTATGTGTACATCAAAAGCAAGAAGAAAGATAGAAAAAAGAAAGAAGGAAGGAAGCAAGAAAGGAAGAGATGAAAGGAGGGAAGAAGGAAGGGAGAGAGGGAAGAAGGAAGGGAGAGAGAGAAGAAGGAAGGAGGGAGGGAGGAAAAATGGAAGGAGAGAGAGAGGAAGGGAGGAAGGAAGGAAGGAAGAAAGGAAGGAAGGAAGGAAGGAAGGAAGGAAGGAAGGAAGGAAGGAAGGAAGGAAGGAAGGAAGGAAGGAAGGAAGGAAAAACAGAAGGAAAAATCATGCCAGAATAGCCTGTTTTAGGCTAGGTAACTTGCTATGATGTGTATAAATTATAGGTGTTGATCTTAGAAATTAAATTTGGAGGAATTGAATAAGTTGAAGGCATTTACCACCATTTACCTGGGAAATAAGGATCCCAGAGAGGGCATACCCCATAAGGGTACACACCATTAAAGTTAGTCCACCTAGAGAGAAAAGCTGGGCAGGGGCTGTGGCTGAGAGGAAATAGTTTTATCTGAAGTTTAGATTTGTTATTCTAGAGTTGAAGATTATGGTCACCAAGCAATTGACAACTTCCAAGTGGCTTCTAGATTAGTCAAAACCTGAATGAATAAAAATAGAGATAGTATGAAAGATAAAGAAAAGTCTTTGAAATATAACTTATGTGGGTCTTCGGGCAAGTTTCTTGACCTATTTGAATTTTCTTATCTGTAACAATGGGGATAATAGTATCTTTTCATATGTGCATTGGAAGATTATTGATCATGTAGTGGTATGCCCAGTCCATTGAAGATGATCAATATGGTGGAATAGTTACTGGAATATGAGCAGTTGCTTGTAAGAAGAACAAGTTCCCAGTGAGTAGGTGGAATAACTGAATTAATTAGTTACATACATATAACAGAGAAACAGGTTCAAAGTAATAACAATTTTCTCTATGCAAGGATCCATGGGAGGGCACGGGGTAGGACTTAAGTTTAGTTCAAGAGGAAAAAATATTGTGCTGTCTATTGTACAGAACTAAAATTTATGTAACCCCTTTGTACTTAATCTTGTGGGGCAGACTGGGCATTGTAACTTGCTCTATTCAATGGTAATTTAGAAGACATATGTAGTGCTGATGAGCAATTAATTTTCCTTACTATTTTCCCTCTGCCTCTACTGCATTATACCTGATAGTGAAGATCCTCTATGTCTGGGTTCCAGAATGAGAATGATTTGGGAGCTGAAACAATGAATGTGTAGTAGGGGTGATAAGTACACCATTCCAATTTTAAGCATCTGGAATTCTGAAGTTGTTGGTTGCTATGGCAAAATGTAGTCTATTCAGGCTAAATAATTCTCTTTTTAAGTGTTAGAAAATACAGGTGCATATTTAATGTTTACGTAGTACGATATGTGCATTCAGATTCTTGAAAGGATCTATCCTGCCTGCCTTTTTCAGATACTCTTTCTTTTCTTTTTTTGCATTATATTTGTTTAGTGAAACTAGCTGTCCTTAACGTCATTGAAGATAATGAAGAACCAAAGATACTCTTTTCTACATCATTTGAAGACAGACTATTTATAAATAACCATGAAACCTTGTCTTCCTATTCAAGGACATATTACTGGCATAGAAATCAAGAATCCCTGGCAGTGAAAATTTTCTACTGAAGAAACAATTAGAATCTTTTAGAATTTGAAAAATTTCTAGTGAAGAAACAATTACAGTCTCTTAGAATTTGATCACATAAAACAGGACATGTTAAAACAGCACCTGAACTATAAACACAATGATCTATCCGCCTAAGAGCAAATCTTCAACCTAAAGATAAAATTTCTGTAAAATGCTGTCAGGCAAGACACTGAAATAACAATTCAGCAGTTCTTCTACGAAATGGAGATTGCCAACCCACAAAATCAGAACAAGCTGGTTGGAAACTGCTGTGCATGAAGGAAACAGGTTGGAAACCATGAGACACGTAATTCAGGGTTCTGAAGCTGTTGAATATAGAACCTATAGGTTCATAACCACAGGAGGAAGAGCTCAAAGGACAGCAGGTCCTGGACACAAAATTCAGTGGTTGACAGCCACAAAAAATAAAGCTCAGTGATTGACATCCATAAGAGATGTGGTTTTGGGAGAGGCAACTACTGAAAAAAATAGCGTTAAGATCTGTTATGCATTGAGAATTGGCAGGAACTTGAGAATTAAAGATTGATAGAAAAACAGCTAGTTGAGTAGCAAGGTCTGGAGACACAATAAGTAGTAGAAACTAGCAAGAAATTTCACAAATTGCATGCACACAACTGGATGAATGGTAGCTGGAAGGTTTACCACATTTCTCTGGGGAGTTTTCTGGAAGCCAAATTCAGCGTTGGTTGGAGAAGCACAGAGCATGGCTCCAGTTTACATGAGTAGGGCAGAGTGCAATGGATGAGGTGACAAGAACATGGCAGTAACTCCCAAGACAGCAGAAGTTGTAGTTTCCATAATAGCAGATGCTGGCTGACATGACAGAGTCTGAAGTAAGGCTTTCATTCAGATAAGTAATAAAGAATAGCTTATCTAAGTCTACATCAAACTAGACCAAATTGCTTCTATACCTCGGTAGCTATATACCCAGACTCTCCGCCTCCCAATATTTTAGATTAATTTGCATCGTAATATCTCATGAATTTAGTGTTGTGTTGCCTATGAAGATAACTTCCTTTCCATCCATAAAATAAGTTCGGTTTTAATCTTCTATATATCTACAATCCTAATCTTTCTCCTGTTTATCAGGTTTGAGAATGTATATGATGTAATTACTTGTATATTTTATCTGCTTTGCTTCTGCTTCCACCCCCAAATGATGCTTAATTAAAAGGAGTCTATTTGAATGGATGTTTATCCTATTCATTATCTACAAGGAACCCCACAGTTAGGAAGGCATAGTCCTCATCCTGGAAGAAGAGATACAATGTTGCAATGCTTAGAGGAGGTGTACCTCCCAAAATAGTTTCCATCTATCAATGTTTCTTGAGTTTTCCAGACAAAATATCTCATACTATTCCCTGTTTTTCATACTTAGCTGAGAATCTAATTTTGTGATGTTGCTATCTGTATATTTGTGTTGATAGTAAATTTTATATAAGCATGTTAGGGTACATTTTAAAGAGCTCAGCTCTGACAACTTAATATTTTTCATACTTAAAAGTCGTGTTTGATTTCCAAAGACTTGAGAAAAGACACATAATATTTCTACATCGTAACACTGATGACATACTTACTTTTACTAGTACAAATATCTTACATGTACCTGTGGTCTTCAAATAAGAGGATAAACATGACATAAATAGTCATCAGCTTGTGTACTAGCTTTCCAGAATTAATGGATGTCTTCATCTGAAACAATTTATCAGGAAGACCAATTTGGTCCTCATGCAATTAGCTACACAAGGATTACGCAAACCGAACACTGCTTACTTGGATACTATGGAAGGAACAACCATCTTTATTTTGAATTCTTCCCCAAAGATGCAAGTTAATGTTTACAGGCATCTATTTCCTGGAGTCACTTGTCTTCCCAAACCAAAACATTCTATTCTCAAGCATCTTCTCACTTATCAACGGTGAGGGAGTTGTTTATGAGCAGAGGACACTAAAGATTCCAAGTAGCCACTTGACATCTTAAGAGTATCATTGATGATCCTTTTGTTGAATACTTTGCTATTGTACAATAGTCCTATTGTCCCTGCATTGTTCATTGAAGATTCTGGAAGGCTGATTATTATTTTATTTCTGAGGAAAAGATAGTGAAATATCTTTTTAATTGGAAGATTTTACAGAGCATTCAGAAAAGTAAAGATATCTCATCACCCATGCAACATGCACAAAGGAAGAAAAGAAAACAGAGAGAGACAGAGAAAACACATTTATGATATATTTTTGATATTTATTGACATAAACATGACATTTGGTACAGATGTAATATAAAGTTCTTCCTCTGAATTTCACATTTTTTTTTTTTTTGCTTCAGACAGTGAAAGAAAAAGTGTTTGACATTTCACATGGGAAATTTTCAAAGTCAGTGTGCTACATTCTTGTTAAAGAAAGCCTCAGATCACATCAATGTAAAAGAGGACTATTATGGGTAAAAAGGAGCAGAAGAGATTGGAATCATCAAGGATTGAGGTAAGTTTGAGAATCTGTCTGACATTTTTCCATCTCTTCTGAGAATTTTAAGCACTCCAGATAAGTGAAATCTTTCAAATCCTTAATATGCTTCCAAAGAAGATTCCTCCAAAGTGAAATATTGTAGTTCAGGTGTGTGCACCTCACCTAAATGCCTCATAATTTAGTTGAAGTTTATGTTCGCTTCTTATATTCTTTGTGAAATTTGAAAACAAGTGGTAACCAACTAGTCTATAAAATATTTTCCTCAGCATATCGGCATGTTACATATGGGTTTCAGAATCAAAATTAAGGTTTTTCTTTTTAAACCATAGTGAAAATAGATTTGATTGCAATAGAATTGCTATTGAAACATACCTGGTAACTGGAAAGTCATTAGGGCTACAGTTATCAAACTAAATATAATCCCATCATTAATCATCAGTAATTAAAATTTAAGTTAGATGTGGGGCATGTAAATGAGAGAAACCTGGTATCATCAAACAATGTATTACATCTTGATGACAAATGCCAGAGAAGCCCTATACGTATACTTACCTGACACGTGTCCTGATTTATTATTTCTAATTCCATTTATAATTTCTCCCAATGTCTGTAGAGACTAATGGTTCTTTAAGTTTAAAACATCTCCATGTAGCTGCCTAGCTTAATAGCCTGAGATCAAAAAAGCTCCTGAGAAGTTATATATTTTGTTTGAAATGATTGGTGGGGGATATGATGAAATTAACATAAAGTAATAAAAATAGCATTTAAGAGTTCACATTTTCACCTTGGGAGGCTGAGGCAGGCCGATCACCTGAGGTTAGGAGTTTGAGACCAGCCTGACCAACATGGAGAAACCTCTTCTCTATTAAAAATATAAAATTAGCCGGGTGTGATGGCACATGCCTGTAATCCCAGCTATTCAGGAGGCTGAGGCAGGAGAATGGCTTGAACCTGGGAGGCGGAGGTTGCAGTGAGCCGAGATCATGCCATTGCACTCCAGCCTGGGCAACAAGAGCAAAACTCTGTCTAAAAATAAAAGGGAGTTTGCATTTTCATTGTCACATACTAATTAACATGCTAAATCTTATTTAGAGTTTATAAGTCTAATACATCCATATTTTCATTAGAGTTCTTTGTAAAATACAGATTTTAATGACTCCTAATTGCCTATTTAATAAAGTACACACTCCTGAACAAGGTTCATAAAATCTTCAATATTTGGGATCAACATATATTTGCAACTTCTCTTCATGATCCTATTCCAAAACCTCCTTGTTTCAATTTCAATTTAATGTTCAAATTTCATAAAACCCTGCTTTTTAGTCACAGAAACTCTGCATAAGCTACACCCTTCTGGAATATCCTTCTCTATTGTGCCTCTGCAAATTACTTTACATTTTTTAAAGCAGGTTAGAAATGGCGCTCTCAGAGATATTTTCTGCATCTTTTTACCCATTTCCATGCATTATGCCTTAAACATTGTATTTGATTTTCTCCTGTCACTATAGAGGTTGGAAAAAATGTTCATACTGGCCTAATTTTCTTGGTTGTGTGTAGAGATAGGGAGAGGCATCACTTTGTCAATTCCTCACTCATCCTTTCTTAGAGATCCTCTGACTCAATAGAGTATTGTTCCCAACATAATGATTTATAATTATTTTGTTCTTGCAAATGTATATCAACTTGGCCCAGGATATGAATAATGCTTATTCAAGAATTTAAGAGCACTATTCAGTACATCATCACATCTGAAACATCACATACTTTCAATGTATACAATAGGCAAATAATACCAACCAAGAACCGTATCAAGAAGATGAGTGCTCCCATTTCTTTACTTTCCTTCTTCCTTTTATCTATAGAACTTTATTCAAAAATTAATTAATGCAATTATACAGGATACTGAACCTGTTTGCTTAGTTTCAATATCTACATGATAAAGGTATCTTATAGGCTATCCCTCTAGTCTCTAAGACTTCGACCTCCTTGAGGTCAGAGGTATGTCTTACTCATATCAATTTTACTAGTTGCCAGTTCCTTAAACAAAGCAGCCAGTCAATAAATGTTTTTGAATGTTAGATGAATGAAATAAACTTTTTTTTACATTGAGATCAGATTTTTAAAAATCCAAGCCACTTATTTGACATCGTTCCTTTGATTTTCTTCTCTCTCTCTTTTTTTTTTTATATTAGCCACTCAAATTTAATATCTAGAGTCAAATTTTTGATTCTGGTCCTAAAAATTTCCTCTCCTATATTTCCTTATCTTAGTAAGTTGAAATTTATCTACTCGATTTCTCAAGCCAGAAATCAGAGTATCAAACATGATTCTTTTATTTCCCTTATTTACCACGTACAAACAATAAGCAAGTACTGTTTATTTCTTCTAAGTATATCTCAAATGTATCTGCTTCTTTCCATATATGTGATCTCATCATAAATCCTCCAAGCCTTCCTCATTCTCACAACTCCACACCTTACTGATCTGCTCCACTCTACCCTTCTACTCTTATTTCTCCTCTAAATTTCTTCCTCTCATTAAGTAAATTCAAGTTTCTGACCTATTTCATTTTCTTTTGTTCCAAAGAACTTCTTTTAACATTTCTTCCAAGGCAGTTCTCCTGTCAACAAATTCCCACAATTTCTGTTTGTCTGAGGATAAGTTCACTGGATACAGAATTGTAGGTTAGTTTATTTTTATTTATTTATTTATTTATTTCCATAGGATTTTGGGGAACAGGTAGTATTTGGTTACATGAGTAAGTTCTTTAGTGGTGATTTGTGAGATTTTGGCACACCCATCACCAAAGCAGTTACACTGAACCCAGTTTGTAGTTTTTTATAAAAAAACCTTTCAATATTCTGTTTCACTTTTTTCTTGTTTGTATGGTGTCTGATGAGAAGACTAATGTGATTCTTATTCTTGCTTTTCTATAGGAATAGTGTTTTTCTTCCCTTTAGTCTCTTTCAAGATTTTCTCTTTGTTTTGCTTTGCTTTTCTGTAGGTTGACCATGCCTAGCTGAAGGTATTTTGGTATTTATCTTGAATGGTGTTTTCTGAACTTCCTAGATCTATGTTTTTTAGTGCCTATCATTAATTTTTTTGAAATTCTCAGTCATTATTGCCTTACGTAGTTCCTCTGTTACTTTATTTTTTCTTCTGATATTCTCATTATGTATATATTACACACGTTTTGTAATTGTTCTACAAAGATGACCTCCAAGCTTTTTTTTTTTTTTCCGAGATGGAGTCTCGCTCTGTCGCCCGGGCTGGAGTGCAGTGGCACGATCTCGGCTCACTGCAAGCTCTGCCTCCCGGGTTCACCCCATTCTCCTGCCTCAGCCTCCCAAGTAGCTGGGACTATAGGCGCCCGCCACCTCACCCGGCTAAATTTTTTGTATTTTTAGTAGAGATGGGGTTTTACCATGTTAGCTAGGATGGTCTCGATCTCCTGACCTTGTGATCTGCCCGCCTCGGCCTCCCAAAGTGCTGGGATTACAGGCGTGAGCCACTGCGCCCGGCCGACCTCTAAGCTTTTTAAATGCTGCACCGGAAACTGGAAGTTCAGAATTTTTTTTTTTTTTTTTTTTTTGAGATGGAATCTCACTCTGTCACCCAGGCTGGAGCGCAGTGGTGCAATCTTGACTCACTACAACCTCTGCCTCCCTGGTTCAAGCGATTCTCCTGCCTCAGCCTCCTAAGTAGCTGGGATTACAGGTGCCCACCACCATGCTCAGCTCATTTTTGTATTTTTAGTAGCGATGGGGTTTCATTATGTTGGCCAGGCTGGTCTTGATCTCCTGACCTCAGGTGATCCACCCACCTTGGCCTCCCAAGGTGCTGAGATTACAGGCGTGAACCACCGCGCCCGGCAGAAAAAAATTTTTTATAACCAGACAATGGCAGTCTCTTATTTAAAACTGTAACAAGCATTCTATTTCCTGAGAGTAAAATGAAAAGCATGTATTTCACAGCCTTAGTAATCTGAGCCTTGTCGACGTCTACAACCTCATATTGTACTCCTCTCCCTTTGTCTTTCACCACTCTAGCCACACCAATTTCTGTTCAGTGCCTCAGATTGACCGAGCTCTTTTCAACCACTGGTTCAGGCACATTTCATTTCCATTGCAAATCATGCTTCTTCCTGCACTTTGCACAGCTCATTTTTTTTCATCTGTCAGGTCTCAAGACTTCACTGCTTAGAGAGAATCCCACAGTTTATTCCATCTCATTTGCAGTCCCTCTACCTAACTTTATATCTCTACAAATGAACTCAATATATTTCCTTCATAATAACTACGATGAATTATCATTAGGAATAGAATTATTTACTTTTATGTTTACTGATCATCTATTTTACCAGATGTCAAGTTCCCTGAGAGCAAGAATCAGTTCTACTTGCTCACTGTTGTATCACAAAACACAGAGTAGTGGTGGAATAGGCTGGGCGTGGTGGTAATCCCAGCACTTTGTGAGGCCAAGGCGGGTAGATACCTGAGGTCAGGAGTTTGAGACCAGCCTGACCAACATGGTGAAACCCCGTCTTTACTAAAAATACAAAAATTAGCTGGACGTGGTGGCGGGCGCCT
The DNA here is from genome assembly GCF_003255815.1 of Theropithecus gelada. Taxonomy (NCBI): domain Eukaryota; kingdom Metazoa; phylum Chordata; class Mammalia; order Primates; family Cercopithecidae; genus Theropithecus; species Theropithecus gelada. The sequence goes on along the minus strand of NC_037670.1, from coordinate 32,636,073 downwards.
GTAATCCCAGCTACTTGGGAGGCTGAGGCAGGAGAATTACTTGAACCCAGGAGGCGTGGGTTGCAGTGAGCCGAGATGGCACCACTGCACTCCAGCCTGGGTGACACAACGAGACTCTGTCTTAAAAAATAAAAGAAGAATAGTGAATAGCATAGGCCACATAGTAGTTATTCAATAAGAATTTTTTGAATATAGCAGTGAATGGAGAGTTATCTATTTTTTAAACAGCTCCGTAATTTACTTAATGTAGCTATAGAACTGAAAAAAATAATTGCTATGATCATTGATTTAGGTACCCTAAGTGGGGACAGAGTATTCTAAACATTGCAGGGAATGACTGCACTTTCCCAAGACAGAGGCTCCAAAAAAATGAAAAGGCATTTCACAATTGAAAATATGCCTCTTATATTTATATTATCTAATCACATTTTCCTATATTGGATTATATTTTATATTTCTGAATGGAAGGAATCATTTCCAAGTGGATGTTTGATAAAATTAGTCACATATTTCCTGTTTGTAGAACATGTTTGCTGTTTCTATTAGCTGTGAACCATTCAATTATGTTGAATTTTAATCTTCCGTATTGTTACAATATGATGTTCTTCTGCTTTTTTGGTCTCTTTGGAGACTAGTAACATAATCAAAATTCACTGGTATATCAAACTGTATCAGAGAAGTAACATTAGTATTCAGTTACATATCATGAGAAAAATAACATTGCTTTGAATTCAAATTTGAACTCTCTCACTTACTAGTAATGAAATTTGGGTATGAGGTTTAATCTCACTAAGGCTGTTTCTTCATCAGTGAGACAGAACTAATGTTAACAATCTTGCAAGTTGTGAGAAAAATTAGGTTCAATGTTTATAAAAAGCCTGGCACCAGATATGTGACAAAAATTATACATTTTTTCTTCCATTATTTTTTCTTCAGGGACTGGTGTAACAGCAGAACTGAAATATCTGAAAATCAAATAAATGATTGTAAAATAAGGCATATGTTCTGGAACAGGTGAAAAATCTCAACTGTGCCTAAAACTTTATGTATGTATATATGTGTATGTACGTGTGTGTATCTCTATTTATCTGTATTTTAGTTTACTCTTTGTTTATTCTGAACCTAAATCTTCTCATTTGTAAAAACATAATAATTTTGGAACAGGATAGTGGTTATGAGGATTAGTATGTTCATATGTAAGATGTACCAGGCCCATAGTAGTTATTCTCCATGCTTCCCATCCAATAGTAGACACTTCCGTCAGGACCAATCAAAATCAAGCCATGGTACCCACTTATGAGCATCAAGTTGATTTGACAAAACAAGTAACTGAGAAACTGCAGTTTGAAAAATAGCAATTTTAGGAAAGAGAGCTTTAGTCCTGTAGTTACAATGCACATTAAAAGCAAAATGGAACAGCGTGGTATAACAAAGCAAGAGCATCAAATGTTTGAATTCTGCCAAAGTTATATTTTTCATAGTTGTATCAGATTTTTAGATACAATGTGGTAGTAGATGTAGATTTTTTTTTTTTAAATCAATTCTGTCTCAAATTAGTCCCTGTTACAGAACGCTTTAGATGTTCTATGAGTCTATGCTCTCCTCTTCTTTCTGGACACATGATTGTATTTTATATATAAGAGCCTCTTTTGAGGTTAGGAAGGGCCAAGCTGCTGAGTTCTATGCTAAGCTGCAGTGGAGTGCAACCTCTGGGGCAATGCTGAGAGCCACATCATAGTCAAGTCTCTGTCAACTAATTCCTGACTGCATGGGGGGCTTCTCTGCTGATTTTGTTCCTGCCCAATATTGTTAGAAGAACAAGAAGTTTAAACTATTGCATATTTGTGGGCTTATTTGTTACAACACTTAGCTTATTCTTACTTGTTCTAAGCAGGAGCATCCTGGTTAGTCTAAATTTACTATCACTCGAAGGATACTGATTTCAAATTCCAAATGTAGCCATATAGTGCATGAACACTTGGGCAGTCACTAAGTCATATTGCTCCATGTACTTTAATATTTTTTCATAGGTCCTTTAATAAATTATTTTTTCTACCTCTGGAAACCTTCAATAGTCTCCACGATTAATTCAGAGTCTAAAAGTCATCCATGTTACATAAAGTGATTGACATATCTTAAGGGAATAACTAGGCAAAAAATAAGGTACATATAAATGGTAACATATGAAAAAGTATGATTTATATGCCAAGATATGATTTATTAGAAATAAAATAGATGAAAATAGTTTTACCCAAATTGAAAAACATCAAGCTTTAAAATAGTATACATGTGCATGTGTGCGTGTGTGTGTGTGTGTGTATGATAAGAACTCTGGAAGCAAAGAAAAGTTGTTAAGAATATTTGGTGTAGAATTGAAAGAGATAACATAACCCATGTAGAATAAGAAGCCATTGATGAATGATCTATCAAAGCCAGTAAGCATGAGTTTTTGTTCCAGCTATTCATGATGATTTTCTTTCATAAGGATACTGCCAGTTGCTCAAGGAAAAGAACTATGGTTGAAAGCTGCTATATGTATAGCTTATGGGTCTCTAGCAGTCAGACTTGTCGCTAAGGGGTTGGCATCCATAGGACAGATTTCTTAGGGGTTGATAATCATAGGTCAGGTAGCTCAGTGGCTGATGGCCACAGGGAAGGGAGCTCCGTCGCTGATAGCCATCAGATTGGCAACTTGGAAGCTGGCAGTTCAAAGACTGCTACAGGATTCTGAATAATAAGAACTGGAACCACGGGATGCGATAGGAAGACAGCTAGTTCCTTGATGGGATACAGACCATCGGAAACAATCGAAGAGTAGCCAGAAGGGCTGCAGGCACCACCCTCGCCACATGACTTATGACAGTTGTCATGGCACGTGAGCTCCACAGCTCACCTTAGTTATGCAGAGAGCACTGGGTGAGGTGACAGGAACTTGGTGGGGGTTCCAAAGGGAGTGAGAGCTGTAGTTTTCAAAGCAGAAATTGCTGTTAAGACATAGTGGAGACAGAAGATCAAGCCTTGATTGAATTGCAGAGAGCAGGTTGCTGAAGTATAGTTGTTATCTATGTGAACTATCGTATCTGTATACCCTGAATGCTGGGTGTTGGTTTCCTCTATAGCCCATCCTCCTGCTCCTATTTTGCAATCATTTGTATGACATCTTACTAGTATTTTTACTTAGTCGCCTACCAAGCAGTCCTCCCACCACTCTATAAAATATATATTATCAATATCACATCCTTCAAATAACTGTCATTCCAAAGTCAATCTGGTCTTCCTTGCTTAATCTTTCTTACAATATAGGAAAACTGCTTCTTTAGGAATCATGTTCCTTTGTCAGTCTTGACGATTCCTTGAAGTCACTGCTAAAAAGCCACAAATGGATCTGCATAATTGGAGAGAATTTCTTCATGGTCACTTTTTTTTCATAGAACCAAACTATCTATAAATATTTAAAAGTATTAGTGAGATATTTTTAGAAGAGCTAAATAATGAATATTCTTAATTTGGGAACTGAACCTTATTTTGCATTCTTCTGAGATGTAACCTAGATCCAGAACCTAATTCATCTCTGGGAAATTTGACATCACTTTAAAGTGTGTCTTTCCAGTGAAGAATGTTGGCCTCAAAAGTTTTGGCAAGCTTTGCTAAGATCCACACCCAGTGAGCATATAAGTCACTGTTCTATATTTTGTCAGCATGAAATTGAAGGTGTTTTGATAGATGCTGTATAACAAAAAGGCCATCTCGCCTTGGATACTTATTAGGTAAATCTCAGCATGATATTGCAAATATAAAGAGAATGTTTATGTTTGTAACCTGTTTCTATACTACTATTTTCCAAGGAATATATTCCTGTACATAAAAGATTTTGAAACAATTCATGTTTTTCTAATTATTTTGCTAAGAAAGACCATTTAATTTACGATTAAGTTTTTTTCCAAAGATACACTTTTTGGTTGATTATTGGAGTCAGAATGTATTTACACATGGAAAGAAAGTGAAAATTCCTAGACTAGTCTTCCCCAAAGAAACATATTTTTAGCCTCGTAACATAAATGAACTCTACAACTCAATTTTGACCACGTTAGGATACATGGATCTTATTACTTCCTTGAGGGGTTTCATTTGAAGAGACTACTTAGATTATGGCACCTCTGAAAAGCTGCTTTTGGTGGTACACATTGCGGTGGGAAAATAGATCTTATCTAGAACAGCGTTCCTCCTCCTAGCTCTTAGTGTGAGAATCATCTTTTTCAATGGTGAAGGAACAAGAGCTGACATTTATGGTTCAAGCAAACGTAGCCAGAACTCATGATTTGGCACCATCTAGTTATAAAGCTCTCAACATAACTTTTCTACGTTTCACTTTTCTTGACTATAAAATGGGCACATTAAACACCGTTTCACCAGTATCTTTAATGATTTAATTTTTTAAAATGTACATGAAAGATCCCGAGAATTATGCACTTAGCACACCCTGGATGAAGTGGGTTATGCAAATTAGTCTGAGACATGAGGCACAGTGTATTAGTCAGGGTTCTCTAGAGGGACAGAACTAATAGAATAGATGTATATATGAAAGGGAGTTTAGTAAGGAGAATCGAGTCACAGGATTGCAAGGTGAAGTCCCATGATAGGCCATCTGCAAGCTGAGGAGCAAAGAAGCCAAATAGTAGCTCAGTTTGAGTCCTAAAACCTCAAAAGTAGGGAAGCTGATAGTACAGCCTTCGGTCTGTGGCCAAAGGCCCGCGAGCTCCTGGCACACCACTGGTTAAGTCCAAGAGTCTAAAAGTTGAAGAACTTGGAGTCTGATGTTTGAGAGCAGGAAGCATCCAGCGTGTGAGGAAGTTGAAGGATGAGAGACTCAGCAAGTCTCCTCACTCCACTTTCTTCTGCCTGCTATTTCTAGCAGTGCTGGCAGCAAATCAGATGGTGCTCACCCAGATTGAGGGTGGATCTCCCACTCCTCGTCCATTGACTCAAATGTGAATCTCCTCTGGCAACACCCAGAAACACCCAGATACACCCAGAAGCAATAATTTTCATCCTTCAATCCAATCAAGTTGACATTTACTATTAACATCACACACAGCAATCATGGCCCACATAGAATTGACCGAGCTGGTTTTCTAGATTGCTGTCACATGTTGCCTTGAAACTCAACTTGTGGAAAAGGGCAAACCTTCTCCCATCGAGGAGAGACATTTCTTAGTTGAGGGTACATGAGTAGCTGAACTTTCTTGCTCAAAGCCTTAAAATCCCTCATGATTCATTTATGCAAATTTAGTAATTAGATAAAGTATTTTCCCCATTTGAGACAATAGGAAACTTCCACACTGGTATTGAGTATATATCAGTTCCTGTGTATGCATATTCAACAGTCATATTTATATGAATCCCAATAATATTGGTAGCACTATAAATACTTTTTATGATCTTTGAATAAACTGGAAATCAAGTAAGTCAGGTTGTAATTATTTTTATTGAGTGTCTGTTGTAACTAGCAACATACTCACCCTCCTTGCCTTGAAGAATGGAACATTTATTTTTACAGTTTGGCCAACTGACCATTAAATTTAAAAAATGGATACCACAGGCAACACATCTTTCCTAATCCTGCAAAGAGATGTTCTCTAATGATTTAAGACCCTCAAACCCATTCAGTTCTCACATACCCACAAAAGTTCAAGTGTCTCCATGATTCACGAGGATTTATCCTTTATATTTATCAATAGCCAACCCCATGGTTGGTTTTGGGTGAGTGGATTGTGCTATTGTGTGAGTGGATAGATTAGCCATGGTTAGATCCCCATCATCAGATACCCATGACATAACTAATTGGGCATCACTCTACATAAGGCTTGTTTTTCCTTTTTTTTTTTTTTTTGAGATGGAGTCTCACTCTGTCACCCCGGCTGGAGTGTTTTTCCTTTTTAAAATTCAGTTAGTACCCAAGTCCATATTTAGTGAAGTATATAATGCTGATTTACCTCCAATATACTATATTTTCAAGTGCATGTATGGAAAAAAACGCCACAAGTATCAAAAGAATGGAAACGTTACTATCTTTTCCCTGAGGCTATAAAAACATAAAAGAAAAACAAACAAACAAAAACAACCGAATTATTTGTAGCTCCAACTGCCTTCTAAAGCTGGGTCTACTTACAAGGAGGTTGATTTGTTATTTTGAGAACATGGATTGGTGCAGATGTCTAAATTTGGAAGTAAGATTTAGAGAGTGCTGAACTTTTTTACATTTGAGAATGAGAAGATTTTGGAGCTTCCAGAATTAATCCAAATGTGAGATAACTGGGGACAAAATAACACAGGGGCTGGTATGGGAAAGAGTTATGCTATATGCACTGTTATAAGGCCCCACTATTTGAATAATCTTTAGAGTAACATTATTGATTCATTTCTTCTGGAAAATAGTAAAGGGCTATGTACATCTTCTGGGGGGATGATGGGATAACTAACCAGAATAGAATCAGCAAACACACTGGGCCATAATCCCCAGGGAATTAGTAGTAACGGCAAGATGGCATAGGATTTCACAGACCATGGAAATGGTGGGGATCAGAGTCAATTATAGCCAAGGATGAAAAGAGGACAAAATTCTGCCTCCTTTTCTAGCCCTATCTGTATGTCATATCATGAAATTGTAAAGCTACGGGAGATCCCAATAAATCACCTTGTTTTCTCATTTTATTTAGAATTTGGTTCTCTTTATGTCATTAGGATAGTTTCTGTTTCTGTGTTTTGAAATTTATTAATATTTTCTTCTGCAGTGTCTAATCTTCTGTTAAAGCCATTTATTGTATTTTCCACCTCACTCATTTTAGTTTTTATCTCTGTAATTGTGATTTGAGTCTTTGTTGATATCTTCCATTTCTCTATTTAACATGAACAATATTTTCTCTAGCTTCTTAAATATATGAATACAGCTGTATTAATTTTTTAATGTCCTTTCCTAACAATTCTGTCATCTGTGTAATTTCTGGTTAGTTGTGGTTGATTTATTTTCTCCCTATTATAGGTCTTATTTCTCTGCTTCTTTGCCTGCTTGGTAACTTTTGATTGAATGCCAGATATTATGATTTAACATTTTGTGTGTGTTGTATATTTTTGTATTCTTATAAATACGCCTGTGATTTGTCCTGGAACACGGATAATTTACTCAGAAACAGCTTGATGCTTTTGAGTCTTGCTTGTAAGCATCATTAGATAGAACTAAAGCATCATTTAATATAGGATAATTTTTGCCCCAGCACTGAAAGAAAACCCTTCCTAGTTTTATACCAGTTTTCTACTTTGTCTGTTGAGAATATAAACTATTCTCAGCCATCTTCGGGCTCTGATTATCTCTCTTCTAATTCTTTTGGGTGTCCCTACACTCAGCTTCATGCAGTGCACTGATGGTTATGACTCAGTGAAGGCTTTGATGTATCTTCTGTAGATCCCTGAAACCCTCTTTCTATTCAGCTCTCACAACCGTCTTTCATGGAATACTGTGCTTTATTTGCCTATTATCCAAAGCCCTAAAACCCATGTTTTAGATATTTATCTAGTTATAGTATTACTTCAGATGGACGAATAATCTGTCTCTATAACTCCATCTTGTTTGGAAGCAAGTCCAAATCATCGCATTTGAATCTCTGTTTTCATACAGATAAATATTGAATAAATAAAGAAAATCAATTTACCACAGTTTTTGAAGATCATTAAATACAGACTTTGTATTTTGTAGTCATAGAGATAGTTTTTCTTACTATAAAGATCTTGTTTGTGCTCAATAATCACCATTCCTATTTTATGTTAATCCATTATTTTCACTTATGGTTGTTTTGAGTATGAAGATCAGTTTCTTAGGATACCTTTCAAGCAAGAGAAATAAGTTATGCTTCACTTTAGGCCAACAAACCCCACTTCTTTATTCTCATATGTATATAAAAGTTCTCAAGCAATTTCTTTGCTTTTTTTATTGCCGTTATTGTTGTTTTAGAAAAACAGGGAGCAATGTTCTACCAAGAGACTCTCAAAGGCTGAATCTGGAAAGGAAAGTAGCTTCTCAGCTAACAAATATTTAATTCCCTACAAATGCAATCAAAAATCATATTGTCATTGAATAATTCTTCATATATATTGCGTGGTCATCTATGTCTTGGATGTAGCTTTTTCTCTTCTTTTTCACAAATATTTTTATTCAATGATATGTCAAACACGATATCATAATAATTACCAAAATTGATAAACTATTATGAAATATAAGTTTACTATGAAGAATATTTTGATGAGTCTTTAAGCAACACCTTCCTAAGGCCAAAGGCTCAATGAATCTGCAAGGGTTTGTGATGTCTACAACATTATCTGCTCACATGGAATATACATACATATATATATTCCTCACAGGAAATATACAAGATGAAACTAGAGACCTTCCTCTAGAAAGAAGGAGTGTTCAACAACAAAATGAAACAAAAGTATGAGGCATGTTAAAAAGACACAAGAGCCAACTAATGTAGCTCTTAATTGTCAAAGCTGGAAAAATTTGAGCAAAAAATCTGCACGTAACATTAGATTATAACCCAATGTATTGTATTTACGTATTTATACTGATATAAATAAATAATTGTACAAACAGAAAGTAGAATAGAATAGGCAAATATTCGAATGTAGAAGAACTCCAAGTAATATACACAGATACTCCTTAAAGAGGTAAAGAATGATTCCTGCTTAAATGTGAACTGCACACAGTGGCTTTCTTCCAATACAGTATGAAAAGGGGGGAAAATGAGTAACTTCACAGTGGAATCTTGATGAACACTACTGCAGACCGAGGTTAACACCAATAGTGATTAGTCATGTTGATGTCGTATGCTCTTGATGTGGAATTTTACCTCTTTGGTCTTTCTCCTGCAACCTAGAATTCTATTCTAATCCTGAGAAAGATATCACCCGAATCCAAATTGAGAACAATCTGTAAAATTCCTGACTGACACTCCTTAAAAATTTCAAGGGCATCAAACACAAGGAATATCTGAGGAACTATCACACACAACAATAGCCTAAAGAGACATGACAATTAAATGTAATGTACTATCTCGAGTGGGATCCTAGAACATAAAAAAGATATTAGTTAAAAACTAAAGAAGTGTGAATGAAGTATGGACATTAGTTCATAATAATAAATCAACATTGGTTCATTAATTGCGACAAATATGAATACCAATGCAGGCTATCATTAATAGGAGAAACCAGGTGCAGCTTATATGGAACTAGGTATTACCGTCATGACTTTTCTGTAAATATAAAACAGCTTAAAATAAAGAATTTATTTATAATGCAAACAATAGGTTAAATTCTTTATTAATGAAAAGTCAAAAGGATTTGTTTATTTTACATCTTCATTAGATCATTCCGAAGCTACTGAGGCTTAACTTTTGTCAAATAAGCTAACATTTAATTATAACTCACATTTTGGTACCATTCAGGTACTATTTATAATGCACTTTCTCATATTTCACTTCATTTAATTTTTGTGATAAGTGTCTGAGGCAGCAAGGCATGTTTGTTTTACTGATGAGAAGATAAATTTAAAATTTTACTCAACTTATCCAAGTCACAGAATTATTAACAAACACAGCTGAGATTATAAATCAGCTCTTATGATACCTTACGTAGCATTTTTTTGTATCCCCCTTAAGAAAAACCTTAAAAAGGAAAATATCTTTTCCTCTGACTATAGACATAGAGCAAAAAGCATATTACTATACTGTTTTTTGAATGCAAAATAGCACTATTGCGGCCTATAAAACAGTGATGATAATATACTTTCCTAAGTGACTTCCTCATATATAACTTTACTCTCCCTCTGGTAATAAGAACTGGGCAATTGATTGTACCTTTTTTTCCTTCTACTTTATTTCTCAGGAAATGAAGTAAAGACAATGGGCTTCATGGTGAGAAACTTTGTTATTACGGTCTCGACATATCACCAGGCAGTATTCAAGGGAAAAAGGATTTAACATTTATGACAGTTCAGTAGCTCTATTTCTTATGAATGAACAGCAGCTGTAAACATGCCTTTGGTAGGTGTTTTCAAAGTCTTTATGAGTTTTGGAGGCTATTCACTTGAAAAACACAATTTTCTAACTGTAACAGGTTATAGAAAACTAATGCTTTCCCAGAAAATCTAAATAGGCCTGTTGTGACATCACTATATACTAACTCATGTGACTAATTTACTATAAAGAGTAAATAAAGTACTGAGGAAAATTTCACCCTCTGCACACATTGTATACTTCTCTATACATTGCATTTGTATTTTAACTCCTTTTTTAGTAACTGGTACAATACATTAATTTTAGGACACCATCTTGTAAATAATGAGCACAATTTTTCTAGTTGCAGAAGAGTTGGTGGAATTTCAACAGATATTAATTAATTATGAGGAATTTGCACATACATTTTATTCGACAATCACTAATGGCTCTTCCACACCTATATCCCACGATGTTTGCTTAGCAGTTTTATGCTTTTAATCACAGTGGTCACTTGAAAATTCATCAGTAAGGTTACGCAATCATAATTACTTTCCATCTTTGAGAGCCATAAAAAAGTAGCATAAACCCTAAGCACAGTCTTAACTGGGACTCTGTGAACCACTGCTGAATGAGGTTTAATCCCTTCTAGACTTAGTCCCATGAAAGTCTCAAAATAAGGATTTGAGTGGCTTTAGTCAGAGTCATTTATAAATGATAAGAAAGCCTTAGGCCTGGCACAGTGGCTCATGTCTATTATTCCAGTGCTTTGGGAGGCAGAGGTGGGAGGATCACTTGAAGCCACGAGTCTGAGATCAGCCTGGGTAACATAGTGAGACCATGTCCCTTAAAAATTATTAAAAATTAGCTGCACATGGTGGTTCATGCCTATGGCTCTAGCAACTAGTCAATGACTGCTTCAATATTAGGAGGGAGGAGGATCTCTGAGGCAGGAGGATCTCTTGAGCCCAGGAGTTTGAGGCAGGACAATCTCTCGAGCCCAGGAGTTTGAGGTTATAGTGAACTATGATCGTGCCACTGCACTTTTACTCCAGCCTGGGTAACAGACTGAGACCTTGTCTTAAAAAAAAAAAGGAAAGAAAGAAAGAAAGAAAAAGAAAAAGAAAGAAAAAGCCTTAGGAAGAGAAACATCCAGAAGAATCCAGAGAAAATATTACAACACACTATCTGGCACACTTTTGAAAGTTAATGAATACTTGCTGAGTGAAGAAGTCAGCAAATCACTCAAGTTACATTTGTCATTCTTTATCAAGCAGTTAGAGCTCTCTCATTAATTAAAAGCATCATAAATTTACTAGAATTAACAAATAAGTATTAACAAAAGTCATATTTTTAGTACCTGAGGAAGCACATTTATTAGGTGTTAAAGCAAGTCTTTTCTCACTTGATGGAAGACACAAACAAAACCTGAGGGACTGTGCTTGCCAGGAGAATCTTCAAACAACTTGTACAAAAAGAAAGAGTTTTATTTGGAAGAGTTTTGTAAGAAGTGATATATGACAAGCTATAATTCACAAGAAATCTCAATCCTAATATTGATTCTGCTTAGCCAAACTTACTGGAAGGTAAATGCCAGGTCCTCCGGAGAGAGCACAAACTTTAGAAATCACCAGAAGCATAGCTCAGAGATCTGAAGTTAGCTGACAATAAGGTTAATGGTTGGCATCTGCTATGCATCTAGTCAATGGCTGGCGACAACAGAAGACATAGGTCAAAGGGAAGCCACTACCAGACATACAGTTCAAGATCTAGTAGATACAAGAGAGTGGGTCAGTGGATGGAAGCTGTTAATCGAGAATCTTGGCATCTGGTGTGTGTTGGTGGATGCCCTGAACTACAGACACAGGAAGTGGCAGGAACAAAGTGAGTTTCTTGGCAGAGTCTGGACACATGACAATGAGTAGAAGGGCCGCAATAGATTTGACAGTTGCTGAACCCACAGTTGGCTGGCTGGCAGCTGGTGGGTTTGTTACTGTTCTCTTGGCAGTTGTCCAGGAACCAGGTTGGAAACTGCTAAGTAAGCAGAGGGCACCTCTTCAGCTCACTCTTCTAGAGCAGAGAAAAGCAAATCAGGAAAAAAGAATGTAGCAATAACTACCCAAAGAGCAGGCGCTCTCATTTCCAAAGCAGCAGTTGCTGAAAGACATGAGTTTCAGAAGAGGTATAGAAGCTTTTTCAAATGTGCTCATCACCTTCTAAGCAAATTTCCTATATATCCTCACCGTTTTCTGGCAGTTCCATATACTCACTCATATCCGAATAGTTTGTTCGGACGTCCATGAAAATGCCCTCCAGCCTTCTTGTATAATTTTACTTACAATTTTAAATGTCCCAGCTATTAACTCTCATTCTTTTCATTACGTCCAGGAAATGTTCAGAATCATAACTAGCTGAGATGGAATTCCTTCTTTAGGATATGGTGCAAGAAAGAGGGGAACATAGGTGCTCTTCTCCACAGGTGGTGGATACAACATACCAAAGAATAGTGACTTGCAAAACAAAGATGACTTCTCATTCTTGAAGGTCTCACAGTTCTTTTTATCAGCAAAAAGAGAAAAAATGTATACAATGTGGTGGGTTTTTTATAAACTAAACTTTTCAAAATAAAATATTATCATTTATTCTAGGATTCTATACAGATTGTATCTCCATATAAATTCACCCATTTAAATAACATACTAGGCCAGTGTGGGGGCTCATGCCTGCAATCCCAGCACTTTGGGAGGCCAAGGTGGGCAGATCACCTGAGGTCAGGAGTTTGAGACCAGACTGACCAACATGATGAAACTCCATCTCTACTAAAAACACAAAAATTAGCTGGGCATGGTGGCGAGTGTCTGTAATTCCAGCTACTCCAGAGGCCAAGGCAGGAGAATTGCTTGAAGTTGGAAGGCAGAGGTTTCAGTGAGCAGAGACTGCACCATTGTATTCCAGCCAGGGCGACAAGAGTGAAACTCTGTCTCAAAAGCAAAAACAAACAAACAAAAACTAGCGTGTAAAATTCAAATTCATTGAAACCCTACCTGAAGTGAATTGGATTCCAAAGTCCTGAGAGATTTTTGCAAATGTTTTTATAGATCCTTGTGAGAACTAGAAAATTTACTAAGATTTGTTTGGAGGGTGCTCTTATTTCTGGTTTATTCTGATTTAGTTTATTATTTTGTTAAAAAAATAATCTATTGAAATCACAAGATATTTAAAAGATTTTTGATACATGTGTCCAAATCCACACCTGGACTACAGTGATGAGTATCTGGTTCCCCGCCTCCTCAACACCACCAAGTATTGTTAGCATATCTATTTTGACAGTTTGATGTGAAAGATAGTATTTAATTATTGAGCTAATAAGTATTCATTAGATGACTGTTGAGGCTTTCTATTTTGGTATATTTGTATTGATTATTTAGCTTCCTAGTTGTGGATCTTGATTGTCAGTTTTAATATCACTCAGTAAATGTATCTTTGATTTAAAAAGAGATATTTTTCTTTAAAAAAAAGAAGAAAATAAACATTTTTAGAAAGAGTAGTTTTGAGAGATTTTGTATTGTCAAATAAAACTTTGCTTTGAAAAGTATGGTGAATTTTTAGAAAAGAAAATAAAGCCTATTCCTGGCCTATCACTTAGAGGCTCATATTTAGAGAGTTGGAATTGGACCTAAGAACTTGATTTACTTTGAGGATACATCTCAAAGCCTGGTTAGAAATCCACTGGATGAGAAAATTCCACAGGCATTTGACAATCATCAAAGTTTCTGATTAGTATGCCTATATAAAATTAAAACAAACTCATTGCATTGCAAAAGATCTAAGATAGAAACAATTTTCCATTGAAACTTCTTGGGGAAAGCTCTTACGCAACTTTGACCAAATATTTTCTTTTGCAGATCTCCCCTCTACACACATATATCAAACTTCTTCGACATTTGATAGATAGATTAGATTATACAGTGACACATTGGATTAAAGGTTTAGTAGTGTGTGGCTTCCATATGCCAAAGCATTAACATGGTAATTTTTCTAAATTGCTTGTTCATAGATGTAGAAGATTCAGTAAAATGAGTGTCCATGAAAATGAACTGTGGTCAGCCCCTAGAATAATGCTTAGTATATAACAGTAACTCAAAAGTATTTGTTGATTAAATGATGCTGAATGATGTGTTTGAAAATATAATTTTAAATAATGGTATTCAGCTGTGTTTCAGCAAACATAGTATGAGACTCTATCCCTGAGGAAATTTTTTTTTTCTTTCAAGATTTCTCTCTCCCTGTCTTCCTTTTTCTTCTTCATTTTTGCCATTTCTTCACACTACTGGGAAGGAGACAGAAAGTATTTTGTTTTACTCACAGTTTCACCCCAATAATAAATAGAGTAATGAAGTGTAGGTCTCTTTATAGGAAACAAGGCAATGAGTATGCTTTAAAATATAGCAGTCTCTTTACCCTGTGGTTGAGAAAGTTCTGTAATCAATTCATAAATTTGTGTTACAGATATTTCTTGCAGGCCATCATCACCTCTAGAGATACAGCTCATGCTGACTTGACAATTTTATCAACCAATAAGAATTTCATAAAGAAAATGGAAAGTGCTCTTCTATTTTCATGGAGAATGAAGGCTCATCAATACAACTGTCCCTGGAGCAAACAGGAACAGACAATGTGTTATGTGTGGGCCACATAACATTTCCTTGTGTGGTCTTTTTTTGTCCACTGTATTGTTACATCTGATAATTGTCTATTTATATTGGGAGCCAGAGGTAGATTGCACTTGTATATGGAATTAAAAGGAATAGAAAAAGTGAAAAGGCAGCAAAATATTGTGTTTTTGTGTGTGTATCCTCTGAATTTGCCTCTAAAGTCATTGGTCTTGAGTGCCTACGTGAGGCTAAATTGCTCCTTGGAAGGTTCTATAAAAAATTCCTTATTAAGTACACTACATTTTCTTAGGTCATGGAAATAAAACAATTTTGACATTTGCAATAATGCTCTGATTTGAGTTTAGAAGAAAACATAGCCTGCAATTGATTTCGCTAACTGGAGTGTGGCCTATATTGCAAACCCTATATCCTTCCTTTAATTTTTAAATAATTAACTGCCAAGATATGCAAATACTAAAAAAATTTTTTTTATTTTTTCTTCACAGAATAGTAATGTCTTTTGTCTTTTGACTTTGGATGAAAAAATAAGATAATAGCAGAGGAAATACAAAGCTAAAACACCTGTGATCCAGTACAACTGTGAGTTAGAAAAGTACAAGTCAATGTCCATAATCAGCTTATTTAAATGAAGCAGGTGCATCAGAAATGATGACAGGTACTTGTGCATAAGAAAGTATGAGCTTCCATAATTGAACTTTCATCGCTCGATATCTTCATGTGGACCTACTTCATAGAATCATTTTAATGTGACTGTTTCTATCATAAAAGGGATATGTTATGTTTTGCTAAATAATTTTATCTACATGTTGTAATAGAGCTGGTCAATATAGATATAATTAAGAAGGCAAACCATAATTTATTCAATATTGCGTTAGTTCACAGAATAATTTTTAAAACTTGACACTTTATTGATTGTTCTGCAATGAGGCATTAAGTAATAATATGGTTTTTATTATTAACTTCAAATTTAGATAAACTTAACATGGGCTTTAAAGAATTTACTAAAGAGGATTAAATACATTTTTGAGGGGCCACATATTATCTGGTTAGATTAGGTTACATAGAAAGTAGCTTTGGAGTCATTTTCTAATACTGAAAAGTTCTGGCATTTGGTTGAAAGATCTGTATATCAAATGTCCAATTTGCAGTCCTGTTAGTCTGGATTCAAGTGAAGAACCTTTATCAGAATGACATGGTCAATACTACACTGTCTATACAGAATGGCTGTTCCTCAGTTCACCCTTGTTGGGATATGAGCTTTGAAGGTTTCCTTTCAGTTCATCCTATAGCCTCTCACTAGTAGCACTTTCTGTATATGGCACATGATATAGGTGCCTTGTGTGCAGTAAATTGCCTGCTCATGTCGTGCCGGAGGCCTAGATGTCACATAAAGGGCATTCACCTACTTGAAAAAGGTTACTGCTTTCCATAGTATAAAAGTACTGGAGTATGCATAGGACATGAATGCTTTCAGTAATTCATGGGATTTTTCTTAATTAATGCTATCTATCAAGACAATTGTTAGACACCTCAGAGTATAAATAGCCACATAATTGTATTTTAAAAGTAGATCTCCAGTTTCATTGCCAGATATCTCTCAGCACAAACTAGATTAGTATGAGAACAACCGGCTTTTGTTTCAATGCACAAACCAAACTTCGAACATCTGCATTCCAGGTACAAAAAAGTCCATCGTAAATATGTCAGCAAGAATTAATATCATTAATGACATATGCTTATTTGATCAAAGGAATACATTAAAATATAAAGAGTAATTTCCTATGAAAAAACATAATAAGACCAGTAAAAAGGAACAGAAATGTCCAAACAATTCAAGAGAAGAAAAGTGCTTAGACCTTGAACAAGGTCACAAACATTTAGGTACTGTCATGGTAATATATGTCTGAAAAGTTATAGAATTAAGAAAGTTTTATTTTATGTATTTCCTTTAAAGCCTGCAATCAGGTTTACTCCGGTATCTTAATATATGTTTTGGTAATTTGTTAAGCTTTAAAAAGTGAGTAAAATGTTTACAAGGTATTGGCTGAGGAACTTTGTGTTGAAAGTTAGTAAATATCAGTGTCAAATTTGAAAGATTTTGCATATTGCAAGGAAAAAGTAACTGTGCTTTCTTACTTGATTATGAAGGGCAGTTCCATACGTCATCTCTATGATTTGAAGTGGACTATGCTTCTCCCTTCTATTGGTTTAAGAATTACACAGACTATATATTCTTCTATCGCAACATAACTTAGAAGGATTTATTGAAAAGTTCAAAATATGCTGTTTTTGTTTTAATTCCATTGATGAGATAAATTCATGAATGGGAGTAACAGAATATATTAACACATCTAGAGAAAAAATATTGTTGCTTATCCCTGCATAGCTGCTGGTACATCACAGAGAGCAACAACAAAAACCCATAACCAGTGCTATGATTTGGATGTCTTCTCCAAAACTCATGTTGAAATTTAACTGCCATTGTGATGCTCTTGGCAAGTGGAGGCTTTAAGTGGTGATTAAATGGCAGAGTCTTCATAAATAGATTAATCCTGTTATTTCATGAGTGGTTTAATTATCCAGGAGTGAGATCCTGGTAAAAGAATGAGTTCCCCAGGATACCCTTTCTCTGTCTCACAGGCTCCTTGGTTCCCTCCAATCATGTGATAGCTTTCACCATGTTTTCACACAGCAAGGGGATCCTTATCAGACACAAACCCTCTATCTGGAATTTCCAGACTCCGTAGCTGAGAACTGATAAAAATTTCTACTGTTCATAATTTGCCCAGTCTGTAGATTTCTGTTACAGCAATAGAAAATGGACTAGGACTACCAGCCAAAATCTTAGGTCAGAGCCTAAAGTGACTCCAGTGAGACATTAGATGAATAGCTGATTAACAAATCCTAAAAATTATAACTGCAAGATTTAAAAAAGAATAATTTTATGAAAGAATAAGTCTTGTTATGTAACATGGACCACTTGGATCTTACTATCTAAGCAAGATGATGTAATTCATAGCAAGCAAAAATTAAATACTCATCTTTAATTAGAAGTCTATCTTGTTGAACTTACTCTACTTTTGGAAAACAACCAATGATGGCTAAATACATTTCAGACATAACTATTTGAGGCAACCCTGTTGTTGGCAAAGACTCTAATGTATTGAACACATCGGCAAACTCTCTGATCCTGCTCTTTCTTCACTCACTACCATCTAGCTGCACTGGGTTCCTTTTATTCTGCATTCTCCCCAAGTTCCTGCCTTTGATCTTGTTTTCCATGTCTAAAACGGTTGAATGCAGGGCACTCTCCTTTTAATATTTCTAGATACGATTCAAATGAAATTTCTGTTAATGCGAAAATATCCCAACCGTGTTAAAATTAGCTAGCGCCCCTCTTTTTATAATATAATTTGTATCCCCTTCATACTGTTTTATATACTCTTATATTATCATATTTCTTTATCAATATTTATGATTTATTTTTTGTCATTCCCCCAGATTGAGTCATTATTGTATTTCCAGAATGTAGAAGAGGGCTTGACATATAATAGAAATTCCTTATTACTGACTGGGTGCTTATGCATGATGAAATTACTTCCAGGGATAAAAGTGGCATTTATCAAATTGTACAATGAATCACTGACTGAATTATCAATCTGAACTGTTTAAGTAGATTCTCCCAACCATTTCAGGGAACATAGTCCAAAAAAAAAGCAAAGAAAATGACTAGTTTAATGATTTAAATGATAAGTGGAACAATGAGTCGGTAGTATGTCACTGCATGTGTTTTAAATATTTCACTCCACGCTTTTCTTGCATGCATGACTTCTGACAAGGAGTCTGTTGTAATTCTTGTCCCAGTTTCTCTATAGATAAGGTATTTTTCCCCTGGCTTTTTTTTTTTTTTTTCAGGATTTCACATCATTTTTGTTTATCTGAAGTATGAATATGATATGCCTAAGTATAATAATCTTTTTGTTTTATTCTAAAATGCTGCTTGGTGTTCTGCGAGCTTCCTGAACATGTGGTTTGGTGTTTTTCATTAAAATTAGAAAGTTCTCAGTCATTACTGCTTCACAATCTTATTTCTTCTCCTTTTGACATTGAAGTTAAGAGTATATTATACATTTTGAATTGTTCCATAGTTTTGGATGTCCTCTTCTGTGTTTTGGTGTTTGTTGTTGTTGTTTTCCTGTTTTTTTTTTTTTTTTAATCTTTGCATTTCAGTTTGGGAAGTTTCTATTGGCGTAGCCTCAAGTTCACTGATTCTGCCCTTCATCATGTCCAGTCTACTAACGAGACCATTAAAATAAGTACTGATTTATGTTGCAGTAATTTTTATTTCTAGCTTATTTAATTCATTCTTTAAATTTCTATCTGCTTTGATCTTGTTTTCCATGCTGCTTTGTCCTGCTTCCATTGTCCATCTGTCTTTATATGTTATTATATCTACTTTTCCCATTAGAGCTCTAAATGTATTAATCAGAGTTATTTTAAGTTATGTCTGATGATTCCATTGTCTACGTCATATTTGAGTCTGATGTGTATGCTTGCTTTTACTTTGGAGGCTGTGCTTTCATTGCCTTTCGGTGTGTTTTTTTGTTGAAAGTTGTATTGAGTAGTAGGAACTGAGACAAATTGGCATTTAGTGTTAGATTTGAAATGATTCTGGCTAGAAGTTGGGCTGTGTTTAATATTTGCTATAGCTGTAGGTGTCAGAAGATTCAGATTTCTCTAGTACCCTTAATTTTTGTCTACCCTCTTGGTTTTCAGCTGACCTAAGTACTCCTCCTTAGAGATGATCTGCTTCATGGAGCCCTTTCAACTATAATCCATTGTTATTCAACTGGAGCCTTGCTGGTGCAGGGGGAAAGATGGAGGAGAGGGGAAGCATTTCATAATCTTATAATTAAACCTTAGTCTTTTATTGGACCTGTGTCCCTGAGCTGTGACCTTCACTGGTATTTCTTAGTCCTCTCTACTTAAGTGAGCCAGAAAAAGTAGTGGGGGTGTGGTGTGGAGAGGGAAAATACCATTTCCTTGGATTGAATAAGGTCCTGGTAAAGTCTTTTTTTTCCTGAAGAGTAAGGATTTATTATGGAGGAGGTTCTGAGCATGCTCTTCTAGGATTATTCCTCCCTTTCTCTTGACAGAGCCATCGGGGCATCATCCTTGGATTTCTTCCATGAGAAACCTGTGGGATCCCTAGAGGCAAAACCCATGAAGTATATGAGGTATGAGGCATCCTTAAGACTGTGGCAGCTAGGAGGGTTTGATACACATGCTAGTACACACTCAGCCTCCAGAAATTCCTCAAAATTTATGATTTAATTGTTCCTACCCGATGATGACTTCAGCAGCTTTTGCTCTAGGAAAGCATACTCCAGATGTGACTCTAGACTCACCTGTCTCCTCAGATTTTGGAGTGGAATTTTGCCCTCCAGACTTAGCTCTTTGATGGGTTCAGGAAAAGTCATTGATTTTCAGGTTGCCCATTGCTTTCTTGTTGTAAGAGAGGGGTGGTGACTCTTAAGCTCCTTACGGGTTGGAATTGAAACCAGAAATCCATACATTCCTTGAGTCATCATCCCCAATGGCATCACTTTAGTTAATTTCTGGAAAAATTCTCTAAGCAAAAATAAAGTGTCAGTGGAGAATGAAATTAATGTTTATACTGGCTAGTGACTATTCAGAGATAAATTTAGAGAGAAGACTCAGAATCCAAATTCTATCCTGAAAATGTCTGAATAATCTGTTAGACTAACTCTGTTTTTGTTTTTCTTATGTATGACTGATTTAAAGACTCTGATAATTATTCAGGTATATATGTTTACTTTTTCCTCAACCCATTTAGATCAAGATAAGGAAGAAGATGATTCTGTGTGTCTTTCTTATGTATTTGATATGTGGAGTCGGATCTTGAAATTAAGGAAAAATAGTGATGCTTCATAATTGCTTTTGATAGAGAATTATGCTTTCTTGATTAAAGTTCAGCTGAAAAGGGCAATGTATTATTTGAGCTTACGGTTTGACAAAAGGATGTCAGCTTTTGTAAAATCCAGTTTGAAAATGACTACATCCAGAAGGTTAATCACAAGGAACACAATGGTACTTGAATATTAATAAAGAATATTTAATTTTTCGTGAAAACAGGAGCCTAAAGACCTACCCTTCACTTATTTTCATCATGGGAATAAAACCTATACAACTAGAAGGCAAAACATATAAGATAGTACATTGCCCTTTAATAAACAAATCTTTATATTACACTTGTAATGTAGCTTACTAGAGAAACATGGACTTTGAGAAAACTTAGAAATTAATCTCAGACAAGTAATTTACAATCTCTATGATTGTGGCTAAATTAAGAACAATTAGAGCTACTGTGCCAGATATTAAGGAAATTAAATCAATAAAATACTAAATCAGACATAGTTGGAACAGACAATTATCACACACGAACGAAGGTATAGCTATTAGCAGGTCCTGTCTAGTCATGGGATATTGGACACAGAACTTTCCTTAATTCTTAGCTCTCAGACTTGTAAGCTGCAGGAAATGAGAAGCAAACATTTGTTTCCCTCAGACTCAGGAAAGATAGCATAGATTAAAACTTCAAAGGAAAAAATGTGAATTTCTCATCACCATCCAATCAAAAGACAATCTACTGTCATTCAAATCAATAAACATTTACAGAAAGCCTAGGCATGGTACTGCCACAAAGGCAGCTTTCAAAGGGCTTAAAGTCCAGAGGAGAGATTATAAATGCAAATAAAACAATACAAAATAAAACATGTTAGTGATGTAACAATAGACAATTTGTCAACAGAACAGAATAGGGTCTAGAAACAGACCCATCCATTTAAAGATGATGTATTTATGAAAAAAGGGACACAGAATTGCAGAGTAGTAGAAAAAGGAGGGTGTTTTAGGAAATGGTGCTGATTCAACTAAAATTTTGGCCCCTGACTCACACCACACACACACACACACACCATTCATTGATGGTATATTTAAATGTTGAAAACAAAACAAAAAAATTTCTGAAGTTAATATTTTTGTTAATTTGGGGTAAACAAAGATTTCTTTAAAAGGATGATAAAAGTACTAACTATAAACAGAAAATAAATAAATTAGACTCATTTCTATTAATCTAAATACACCATTAAGGGAGTAAAAGACAGGGAATAATATGGAAGAAGTTATGCAAAATATGTACAACCAACAAAGAGTTAATATCTAGACCATGTAAACTATTCCAATCCTAAAGACAGACAAACCTACTAAAAATAGGGACAAATGACATTAATGTTACTTCACACACAAAAAAATGTAAATGGCCAAGAAACAAAAAACATTGTCTTAAAAAACTGCTCAATTCAATAGACCATCAAGAAAATTAAAAATAACACAAACATTTGTTATTTTTGTTCTCACTAGAAATGCTAAACATAAATAGGCTGACAACTTCATGTGTTGGTGAGGGTGTAGAACAACTGGAATTCTCATACTCTGATAGTAGAAGTCAATATTAGCAAAACTGCAAGGCATAACTTTGTAATGGTATAAAATAGAGTTGAACAAGCACATCCTACATAACTTAATTGCACCCTTACACATATTGCCAAATAGAAATATCTCCAGAAGTGTATTAAAATATAGTACAAGTATACAATAACATTCTGTACATTAATTCTAATAGATCCAAACTAGAAACAACCTAAATGCTCATCAACAAAATAATGTATAAATGAATTTCAGTGTTGTAAACTTGAATATTAGACACATAAAAAAATAAAAAGACTACTGGTACATGTAACAATATGGAAATATCTCACAAACATAATATTTAGTTCAAAAAGACAGAGCGCAATGGATAGATACTTTATAATTTCATGTTACAGTTCAAGAACATTCAAAAATTGTTATGTATGTTATATGTTAATGAAAACCTCATTTCAAATGATGCCAAAATAACAGTTCAACAAGATTAACAACAGACGTATGGCTGAGATAAAAGGCAGGCTGAGCCAATGTGTGATTAGGGTGAGGGGCACAGAGAGGGCCAGGGAAAGGGTGCAAAAAATAAGGGGATACAGAATTCACAAATTCAAAATATCCAGGAGAGCAAGCAAATAAGGGAAATGATGAACCAGAATGAAATTAACAACAGCGGCATGATCATGATAGTAAGTGGAACTGGCATTCTACTTCATTGTCAGGAAGTCTAGAGACTTCCTGAAAAGATGGAACTGAGA
The DNA here is from genome assembly GCF_003255815.1 of Theropithecus gelada. Taxonomy (NCBI): domain Eukaryota; kingdom Metazoa; phylum Chordata; class Mammalia; order Primates; family Cercopithecidae; genus Theropithecus; species Theropithecus gelada. The sequence continues at coordinate 32,613,093 of NC_037670.1, read as the reverse complement.
ATCACAAGTGTGTGTCTTGTCTAAAAGGAACAGCTGAGAGTTAGCACCTGCCAATCACTTTCTTACACAGCGATACAGCTTCTAGCTTTTCTAGCTATTCCAGTTCCTCAAAAAGGTAAATATTCATGCCTTTACAACTTTATTTTAATTTGTGAAGTACATACCCACACACATTTTAGGTTGAGTGAGAGAAAAAAATGTATCTTTAATTGTTACATGTCCCACAGCATATAACTTCTGATAAATTCTGCCATAGTTCAGGACTGTTTTGTTCACCTCAGTATCTTTTGTGCCTGGCATAGAGTATGCAAGCCATACATTTGTTTCTGAATAAATCAAAAGATTAATTAATGAACTCAGACTGGGTTTTTTAAAAGCGAGTATGCATTTTAAAACAGAGCTGAAGAACATACTGCTCTCAAGGATGACATATGCAAAAGGCTGGATGATTGTAAAAAGCATGTGTTTGGGGACCTATGTGTAAGTCAGGATTGCAGGAGCTTAGTTTTCTTATTTGCAATATTGAGCAAAAGAGGATGAAGCCAGAGAGGTGCGGGAGAGAAAGACAGTGGGGGAAACTAGATGTCATGTTAAGGGGTTTGAATATTTATCTTATGGGAATAGATTATAGAAAGCCATCAAAGGCATAAGCAGAAACTTGGTTAGGTTTGCAATTAGAAAGAACATTCTGGTGGAAGTGCATTCAGTAGGATAGAGAGATAAGAGACATCATTCCTAATTTTTCCTTTTCAAAACAACTTTCCCCAAGGACTTTTAGGGTCTCTCAAGTACATAGCGTCAGAAGTCTAAAAAGCAGCTTAAGGAATAAACCATCAAACAATCCCTCTACTGTCAGGTAAGATTATATGGCTGAGTATCACTTGTCCAATTCAGTCATCTTGCAAGAAATTGACGTTGGTCATTTCTGTGTTAAAACTAAGTCATGAAACACAAACCACTGAACCACATTCCTAATTCAGACTTAATCGCATTTATTATAGTGCAAATCAAATACATTCTTCCCACAACAGAGCAACATTGAATACCATTGTAAACTAATTTTTTGAATGTCAAGGAAAGACGAAAGCAAGATAAAACATGTGACAGCAGCATCTTGCATTAGATCAGGCACAGTAAAACTAAGAAACATCAGTTGCTACTAGCAAAGAAGCAAAAGTCCATGGAGTTTGAATTTTTCTTTTGGATCTTCAGAGTGATTATTCACCAGAACAAAGAAGCTACTGGTTTCACAGTCCAGAGCAAGATGGGCGACATGTGTTGAACACATGGGTCAGAGGTTGGCAACCACTGAACAGAGGCCTCAGAGGTCTGAGGCTGCTGGACACAACGTGAAGAGTTTGAGGACCATAGGCTAAGCAACTCGAGGGTCGGCATCCAGAAGTGAGAAGGTTTTGGGGCTGGCAACTGTTGGAGAAGCAGGATTGGGGGCGATAGCCACTGGGCACACAGCCTCCTAGGGGCTGGTAACTACTGGGCAGCAGCCTCAGTGGACGATAGCCGCTGGACACGTAGCTCTGTGGTCTACAGGATAGTGGAAGGCAGGAGCTGGAGACGAAAGAAGCAGCAGGAAGAAAACTGCTTCCTTGGCAGGGCCTGGGCACGTAGTAGGCAGTGGAAGAACCGCAAGAGGTTTCAAGGTTGCCGGTCTCACAGTGGGCTGGCTGGCAGCTGGTTGGTTCACCGCAGGTCTCTTGGCAGTTGTCTGTGAGCCAGGTAGGGTCTTGACAGCTAGCGGGTAAGCAGAGGACATCTCCACAGCTGACGTTGGTAGGGCAGAGGGCGATGGAGGTGAGAGGAATATGGCAGGAGGTTCTGAGAGATCCTGAGCTGCAGTTTCCAGAGCAGTAGTTGGGGCAAGACATAGTGAGGTTGTGAGAGCAGGCTGCGGTTGAGGGAAAGAAGCGACTGTCTCAAGTTTGTTCTGCCCTTTCTTGACTTGACCTTTTATATATCCCTAGAAGGTTGTGCTTCTGCGTACGGACTCTTCCTCTTGTTGTATGAGGATGCATCAGAACTCTTTATTATATATAGCCAAGGAAGTGATGCTTCCACCTTCCATAAAACTGGATGCTCCTTGCAATGCCATCCATTGATTAAGTCTATCTATAAACCAACGCGACTGCTTTTTAATAGGATCTATCCTTCTTAAATTATCCAAACACAACAGACACATTTTAAAGTCTATGTACTTATTCCAATGATAACCACCATTGCACAAACATTCTTAACATTCCTCTCTTAGAATTCTCTTTGAAAATTGTAGCCAAGAAACAGGAAACATTTTATTTAAAAAGTGCTCAATTCAATGGACCATCAAGAAAATTAAAAATAAAACAAACATTTGTTAGAATCTTTGACAAACCTGACAAAAACAAGAAATGGGGAAAGGATTCCCTATTTAATAAATGGTGCTGGGAAAACTGGCTAGCCATAAGTAGAAAGCTGAAACTGAATCCCTTCCTTACACCTTATACAAAAATTAATTCAGGATGGATAAGAGACTTAAATGTTAGACCTAATACCATAAAAACCCTAGAAGAAAACCTAGGCAATACCATTCAGGACATAGGCATGGGCAAGGACTTCATGTCTAAAACACCAAAAGCAATGGCAACAAAAGCCAAAATTGACAAATGGGATCTCATTAAACTAAAGAGCTTCTGCACAGCAAAAGAAACTACCATCAGAGTGAACAGGCAACCTACAGAATAGGAGAAAATTTTTGCAATCTACTCATCTGACAAAGGGCTAATATCCAGAACCTACAAAGAACTCAAACAAATTTACAAGAAGAAAACAAACAACCCCATCAAAAAGTTAGCAAAGGATATGAACAGACACTTCTCAGAAGAAGACATTTATGTAGCCAACAGACACATGAAAAAATGCTCATCATCACTCGCCATCAGAGAAATGCAAATCAAAACCACAATGAGATACCATCTCACACCAGTTAGAATGGTGATCATTAAAAAGTCAGGAAACAACAGGTGCTGGAGAGGATGTGGAGAAATAGGAACACTTTTACACTGTTGGTGGGACTGTAAACTGGTTCAACCATTGTGGAAGACAGTGTGGCGATTCCTCAAGGATCTAGAACTAGAAACACCATTTGACCCAGCCATCCCATTACTGGGTATATACCCAAAGGATTATAAATTGTGCTGCTGTAAAGACACATGCACACGTATGTTTATTGCGGCACTATTCACAATAGCAAAGACTTGGAAACAACCCAAATGTCCATCAATGACAGACTGGATTAAGAAAATGTGGCACATATACACCATGGAATACTATGCAGCCATAAAAAAGGATGAGTTCATGTCCTTTGTAGGGACATGGATGCAGCTGGAAACCATCATTCTGAGCAAACTATCGCAAGAACAGAAAACCAAACACCACGTGTTCTTGCTCATAGGTGGGAATTGAACAATGAGATCACTTGGACACAGGAAGGGGAACATCACACACTGGGGCCTGTTGTAGGGTGGGGGGAGGGGAGAGGGATAACATTAGGAGATATACCTAATGTAAATGACGAGTTAATGGGTGTAGCACACCAACATGGCACATGTACACATATGTAACAAACCTGCACGTTGTGCACATGTACCCTAGAACTTAAAGTATATATATAAAAAAAAAGACATGCTAAATGTAAATAGGCTGACAACTTCACGTGTTGGTGAGGGTGTAGAACAACTGGAATTCTCATAGTCTGATAGTAGAAGTCAATGTTAGCATAACCGCAAGGCATAACTTTGTAATGGCATAAAATAGAGCTGAATAAGCACATCCTACATAACTTAATTCCACCCTTACACATATTGCCGAACAGAAATATCTCCAGATGTTTATTAAAATATAGCACAAGAATACAAGAATATTCTGTACACTAATTCTAATAGATCCAAACTGGAAACAACCCAAATGCTCATCAACAAAAGAATGTATAAATATATTTTGGTGTTTTAACCTTGAATATTACACACACAAAAAAATTAAAAGACTACTGGTAGATATAACAATATGGAAAAATCTTATAAACATAATATTTAGTAAAAGAAGACAGAAACCAATGGGTAAATACTTTATAATTTCATTTTACAGTCCAAGAACATGCAAAAATTAGTTATGTGTGTTATATGTTAACTAAAATCTCATTTTATAACAGTTCAACAAGATTAACAATAGACATATGAGTGAGATAAAATTCAGGCTCAGCCAATGTGTGATTAGGGTGAGGGGCAGAGAGAGGGCTGGGGAAAGGCTTCAAAACATAAGGAATACAGATGTCACAAATTCAAAATATCCAGGAGAGCAAGCGAATAAGGGAAGTGATGAACCAGAATGAAATTAACAACAGCGGCATGATCATGATAGTAAGTGGAACTGACATTCTGCTTCACTGTCAGGAAGTCTCTAGGGCAAGATGGAACTGAGAATCACAAGTGTGTGTCTTGTCTAAAGGGAACAGCTGCGAGGAGCACCTGCCAATCACTTTTTTACACAGCGATACAGCTTCTAGCTTTTCTAGCTATTCCAGTTCCTCAAAAAGGTAAATATTCATGCCTTTACAACTTTATTTTAATTTGTGAAGTATATACCCACACACATTTTAGGTTGAGTGACAGAAAAAAATGTATCTTTAATTGTTACATGTCCCATAGCACATAACTTCTGATAAATTCTGCCATAGTTCAGGACTGTTTTGTTCACCTCAGTATCTTTTGTGCCTGGCATATAGTATGCAAGCAGTACATTTGTTTCTGAATAAATCAAAAGATTAATTAATGAACTTGGACTGTGTTTTTTAAAAGCAAGTATGAGTTTTCAAAACAGAGCTGAGAACATACTGCTCTCAAAGATGACATATGCAAAAGGCTGGATGATTGTAAAAAGCATGTGTTTGGGGACCTATGTGTAAGTCAGGATTGCAGAAGCTTAGTTTTATTATTTGCAATATTGAGCAAAAGATGATGAAACCAGAGAGATGTGGGAGAGAAAGAGGGTGGGAGAAACTAGGTGTCATGTTAAGGGGTTTGAATATTTATCTTATGGGAATAGATTATAGGAAGCCAACAAAGGCTTAAGCAGAAACTTGGTTAGTTTTGCAATTAGAAAGAACATTCTGGTGGAAGTGCATTCAGTAGGATAGAGAGATAAGAGACATCATTCCTAATTTTTCCTTTTCAAAACAACTTTCCCCAAGGACTTTTAGGGTCTCTCAAGTACATAGCGTCAGAAGTCTAAAAAGCAGCTTAAGGAATAAACCATCACACAATCCCTCTACTGTCAAAAAGAATATATGGTTGAGTATCACTTGTCCAATTCAGTCATCTTGAAAGCAACTGACGATGGTCATTTCTGTGTTAAAACTAAGTCATGAAACACAAACCACTGAACCACATTCTTAATTCGGACTTAATCGCATTTATTATAGTGCAAATCAAATACATTCTTCCCACACCAGAGCAACATTGAATACCATTGTAAACTAAATTTTTGAATGTCAAGGAAAGATGAAAGTAAGATAAAACATGTGACAGAAGCATCTTGCATTAGATCAGGCACAGTAAAACTAAGAAACATCAGTTGCTACTAGCAAAGAAGCAAAAGTCCATGGAGTTTGAATTTTGTTTTGGATCCTCAGAGTGATTATTCACCAGAACAAAGAAGCTACTAGTTTCACAGTCCAGAGCAAGATGGACGACACGTGTTAAACACATGGGTCAGAGGCTGGCAACCACTGAACGGAGGCCTCAGAGGTCTGAGGCTGCTGGACACAACGTGAAGAGTTTGAGGACCATAGGCTAAGCAACTCGAGGGTCGGCATCCAGAAGTGAGGAGGTTTTGGGGCTGGCAACTGTTGGAGAAGCAGGATTGGGGGCGATAGCCACTGGGCACACAGCCTCCTAGGGGCTGGTAACTATTGAGCAGCAGCCTCAGTGGACGATAGCCGCTGGACACGTAGCTCTGTGGTCTACAGGATAGTGGAAAGCAGGAGCTGGAGACGAAAGAAGCAGCAGGAAGAAAACTGCTTCCTTGGCAGGGCCTGGGCACGTAGTAGGCAGTGGAAGAACCGCAAGAGGTTTCAAGGTTGCCGGTCTCACAGTGGGCTGGCTGGCAGCTGGTTGGTTCACCGCAGGTCTCTTGGCAGTTGTCTGTGAGCCAGGTAGGGTCTTGACAGCTAGCGGGTAAGCAGAGGACATCTCCACAGCTGACGTTGGTAGGGCAGAGGGCGATGGAGGTGAGAGGAATATGGGAGGAGGTTCTGAGAGATCTTGAGCTGCAGTTTCCAGAGCAGTAGTTGGGGCAAGACATAGTGAGGTTGTGAGAGCAGGCTGCGGTTGAGGGAAAGAAGCGACTGTCTCAAGTTTGTTCTGCCCTTTCTTGACTTGACCCTTTATATATCCCTAGAAGGTGATGCTTTTGCATACAGACTCTTCCTCTTGTTGTATGAGGATGCATCAGAACTCTTTATTATAGCCAAGGAAGTGATGCTTCCACCTTCCATAAAACTGGATGCTCCTTGCAATGCCATCCATTGATTAAGTCTATCTATAAACCAATGCGACTGCTTTTTAATAGGATCTATCCTTCTTAAATTATCCAAACACAACAGACACATTTTAAAGTCTATGTACTTATTCCAATGATAACCACCATTGCACAAACATTCTTAACATTCCTCTCTTAGAATTCTCTTTGAAAGTTGTAGCAACTTCTTTGAAACAGTGACAAGTTAAAGCTTTTTGAAGAAAAATTCTATTCTTCTTGGAAATTGCCAAAAGTAAGTAACTTGGAAGCAAGTGTACGAGAAAATGAAAATCCTTGCAAACCATATGACAGAAATATGGACAATTTCAGTATATTTTGCTTGATTAGAATTTATTTCTCAAAGTTATGATTTGCGTTATTTCAGAATTGTGTTCGGACTTGACTTTCTACCAAAATATCTTTATTCAAAAATATGTGCTCATTTTACTCATTTCAATAAATAAATAAACCAAGTCAAGCTGAAACTTTGGCTTATGTTTTAGGTATTCTTGAATATAGATAATGAAGTTGGGTTCAGTTAAAATTATATATCCTACTGTGAACAAAAGCAAATAAATAGACCCCTTAAAGAAAGTCAGGCAACTTGATATTTTTCATGATTATTTCAAGCTTATGTATTGCATCGTTTCTCATATTCCAACTGAAAAAAATATTGTTCTTGGTTAAAAAAAATACATTGAATTTGACATGAATTTATTTTGCTTTCCACATTGGTCTTGATGTCAATTTCCAAAAAGGAGCTTCTAAACTGCTTTACATAGGGAATAGCATCAGGATAAGTTATTATTTTCCTAGGTTTGAGTACTTTAAAGGCCATTTGAAAACACATATTTCTGGTAAAAGTTGTTTTAAAAAATGTATGATTGTAGTTAGTTTCAACTATCCCTCTGTATTTTTCTCATACTGACATACCCAGTGCCTCCAGTAGCTATTTTAATGGGATTTTAAATTATCTGCTGGCTCTAAATTCCAATTCCTTTTGGCTAAATAGTCAATTTAAATCATAACACTTCTTCTATTTTGGTGTTTGAGGGACATGCTCGTGCTTATCAAGTCTCCCTCTGTCCTGAAGGGGTAAAATCTCTGAAATAGAAGTCTGGATTCTCAATGAGGCAACACCGGACTATTTTACTACCAGGGGGAGAAATACAAAAATAAAATGGTATCATCCCTGAGGTCCTGTACTAACATGTTGAATTTATCTCAGTATTTTAGGTCAGATGATTTGTACCTGATGTACCTCCATCCCCAGGCTCTTACTACCTAACACTCTTTGTATAACCGAATACTTTGTATACTTTGGACATCACTTGATACTCTGTGTATACACCTGCTGGAGTCTTCTTGTGAAATCCTGGAGGCATCAGCTGAATGGCGTTCGTAATAGGTACAGCCATATTTGGCTGAATGCTTATGAAATTGTATGTTGATACTCCTTGTGTCTGCTCTTCTCTAATATAAACAGCCCAATACCTGTGTCATTAGTACATCAATACGCTTGTGTGTATGTGTGGATAGGTGTGTATGCTACATGTTCTGTGTATACTTGGATGATTTTCCATGAAGAGAAGGGGTGTGGAATAAGAGGAACCTGGCATTCATGGAATGCCTACTCTGAAAAACCTTTTGCTATGGGTGCCCACATGTGCCATTCACTTTGTCCTCACAATTCTATACAGTAGATCCTACTATTTCAAGTACTCGTATGAGAAAACTGGAGCTTTAGAAAGTTACAGTAATAGATACTAAGAAAAACATTTGAACAAAGGCTCCTTGACTCCCTAAACAGTTTTTCTCTCTATCCAATATGGCATTACATAGAGATGCATTGATACTATCATTTAATAACCAACAACCCTGTGAATCTGGGTAATTTGCATAATTGCTCTGTCCCCCAGTCATTATCAGTATAATTTTATGAACCAATGGAAATATTAATAGTATCTACTTTTCAGTGACATTTTAGAAATATATTGAGATGTCATTAAAAGTTAAAATAAACTGTAAAACATTATACAAGAGTAATCTATTTTATTGCTTTGGCATTCTTAACCCATTCTGGAGGGAACGACCTTGGGTTTAATTTCTTTAGAGCACCACCATGAGTTTCTCATGTGTGTATGTGTGTGTGGGCTGGGTGGTGGTGGGGGGAACCGTAAAATTGCAAAAATATCAACAGGTCTTCAGAAAGTAAAGTGCCCTGAATATAAGTTGTCCTCCATGTAATATAGGTTGAACTAATATTACTTCATAGTGGCTGTGTCACTAAAAGAGAAGTGCTTATTTCGGCATAATACCAGGTACCTCATTAGCAGGATCCTATAAACTACACGTTTCAGGCTTCTCTTCTGATTTAAGAGCCCAGGGATAATTGGAGGAACTGGGAATCCTGTGTGATTTCCCAGATTTTCTCACTGTGTTGCTTTTATTTTTGTTAATAAATCGTGGATCATTGTCTCTCCTACTCTAGAAGGAGAATTCTGTTTCTCTGTCTTGGAGACAAAAAATCCCCAGAACATTTCAACAGTAAAGTTGTGCCAATAAACAACGTAATTTTAACTCATCCATTCAGCAAATATTTACTGAGCATCTAGTATGTTCAAAACATAGGATAGATGCTGGCAATGGAACCAACATTAAATTGCCTTCTGCGCTCAGACATATACTATCCAGTAAGCGTGGTAAGACAGGTGCATAACCCATGTCAGTGTTTACTAAGCTCTGTAAGTAATGTACAGAGAAGAGCAAACATAGTTCATTCACCTTACCAAAAAATTAACATTTGATATTAATTTTGAAAGACGGAAGGGGCTTTGGAGAAGAGGAAAACACTTTAGGCTATGGAAGAAGATGTAAAGGTAGAGAAAATGACAACATAGAGCTTCCCAGTGAAGGATTCTAAGAAGCAAACTCACATTCACATGTTGAAATTACTGAGGGAAGTAGTTAAGATATTGTTCTAAAGGTGTGGCGATCCAGTAATGTGTTTCAAGAAGAGAGTTCTGAGGTTAATTTGCAGCATAGATTGGAAAGTGGGAAAACCTGTTATAATACTTTTCTCCCTTTATCTTCTAAAATTATATATTTCTTTCCGTTTTTTTTCTGTTATCATGGCAATAATTTAAGTCAGGCTTTTTTGTTCTCCTTTGGTGAATTTCTTACTGCCACCTTTCACTTCTATCCCTATGGTCTTCTATTTTGCCTAAATAATGCATTTGAAATAATACTCATGAAATTAATTTCATCATATGATTCTCTTTCTCAAAAAAAGTGGATGACTTCACTTTGTCGACAGAGAATTGTTCTGACACTTGTCTGGTCCTTCTCTACTTCCCAGTAAAATTCTCTCCTACGTTTTTGGGTTGCCTGTTAATATTTCCAATTACACCATATCCATCTTGTCCCCACACTATCTCCTTGCTTATCCACCCTCCCTCTCATTTGGAATAATTTAAAAATTTTATCTACCCTTCAGACTTCAGCAAATTGGCTCCTTTGTAAATATTTTGCAGATCATTCCTGCCAACTTGAATCTCTCCAGCATTTAAATTTGTATAATTATCACTACCTAATTCTTTCTCACAAACGTATTTTTCCTGTCTCTCTCTCTCTCTCTTTCACACACACACACACACACACACACACACACAAATTACTTTGCAAGCAAAACAGTCTATATGTGTCTTTTCCCAACTATATTATAGAACTCTTATCATCTGCTGTTTACTGTGTGTTTAGCATATACCAGACACTGTTCTGCTGGTTTTACATGAATTAGATGATTGAATCCTCAAAACATCCCTATTCGAGTACGGATTTGTGATTATTATTCTCAATACCTGTGAGAAAACTTAGTCTACCCTTAATAAATGTGACACCAATCACAAAATACAACTTTGATTTTATTAAATAAAAATTTACCTTTACTTAGTCAATAACCTCTTTTATATACTTTTCTCACCATCTATCCATTCTCACTAGAGAAGGTCAACTTCTAAGGAATATTAAAGAACATGAGAATAGAAGGAGGTTCAAGGGGACTGCACACCCTTTGTTCTTATCTTTCCATTTCTAGTATTTCTGGTTAATATTCACCTTAGCTTGGCTTAGAGAAGCCAACCAATTACCTAGAGTCAGTTCATTGTAGTCTACAACACGGTAAAGTGACCGACTGTAGCACCCCCTGTTGGATGCCATGCGTAAAATTACTGAATTATAATCAATGCAAATAATGAATTCCCTGATCAGCAATGTAAATTTCTGGGTAAATGATCAGGCTGTCAGGCAGTAACTTACTTTCAATTGAATGATTAATTACTGCATTATAACATCCTTTAGTGTGGAAACTATATATACATGATTTGAACAATATTTGCACCCCTCATTCCCCTTTCATTCACACACAAAATCTTCCGCAGTTGGTGCTAAGAACTGCTTTGTATTAATTAGGACATCCTTTCATACACGTATTCAAGACACTGAAGTTGGAAGTATTTCTTCCACTTTTCATAGTTAAGCCTTTGAATTATATTCCTTTCATCTTTACAAGATCTTTTAAATTTTCCTCCCTTTGCCTATTTACTTATTTTGTAAATGTGAAATACTTTTATTTTTAATTTCCCCCCAGATTTTTTTCACATACAATTGGGAAATAAAAATGATATATATTTAAGGTATACAAGGTGATGTTTTGATATACATCTACATTGTGAAATAATTACCACAATCAGGCAAATTAACATTGCCATAACTTCATGTAGTCTCTTTCTTCCTCCCTTTCTTTCTCTTTCACTTTCTTTTCTTTTCCTTTCCTTTCTTTCCTTTCCTTTTCTTTTTTCTTTCCTTCCTTCCTTCCTTCCCTCTCTTTCTCTCTTTCCCTCCCTTCCTCCTTTCTCTTTCTTTCTCCTTCCTTCTTTCCTTCCTTCTTTCCTTCCTTCCTTCCTTCCTTCCTTCCTCCCTCCCTCCCTTCCTTCCTTCCCTCCCTCCCTCCCTCCCTCCCTTCCTTCTTAAAACATTAAGATCTAATCTCATATTTTTACTACAGATGGGGTTTTGCCATGTTTGCCAGGCTGGTTTTGAACTCCTGACCTCAGGTGATCCACCCAGCCACGCCTGTAATCCCAGCTACTCAGGAGGCTGAGGCTGGGAGGCAGAGTTTGCAGTGAGCTGAGATTGTGCCATTGCACTCCAGCCCGGGCAACAGAACGAAACTCCATCTCAAAAAAAAAAAAAGTTCTCTCTTAGAGAATTTTAAATTTTGCTGAGAGTATATTACAGAATACATTAGCTATACTAACATACAGTATATCCATGCTGTGTATTTTAGATCTTCAAAATTATTTAATCAGCAAAACTGAAACTTTGTACACTTTGACCAACATATCCCCATATTCCCTACCCCCCAGCTCCTGGCAATCACATTTCTAGTCTCTGCTTTTATAGGATTGATTTTTTCTTTGTTTGTTTGTTTTTTTTTGTTTTTGTTTTTTTTTTAGATTCCACATATAAGTGAAATCATACAATATTTGTCTTTCTGTGTCTGGTTTATTTTACTTAGCATAATGTCTTCCGGGTTCATCCATGTTGTCACAAATGACAAAATTTCTTTCTTTTGTAAGGCTGATAATATCCACAATTTCATTATTTATTCATTCGTTGGTGCACACATGCCTTGTTTCTATATCTTGGTTATTGTGAATAATGCCGCAATGTACATGGAGTACAATTATCTCTTCAAATTACTGGTTTCATTTACTTTGGATATATCCCCAAAGGTGGGATTGATGGATCATATGGTAGTTCTATTTTTAATTTTTAAGGAGGCCTTATTATGTTTTTCAGTATATGAATTCACAATCCCACCAACAGTGTGTAAGGGTTCCTTTTTCTCAACAGCTCCACCAAGTTGTTTGTTTGTGTGTGTGTCTGAGTGTTTTTTAATGATAGTCATTCCAACAAGTGTTGAGATGAGACCCCATTGTGATTTTGATTTTTGTTTCTCTGATCATTACTAATGTTGAGGACCCTTTCAAATATCTCTCGATCATTTCTATGTCTTCTTTGCAAAGATACCTATTCAGGTTATTTGCCCACTTTTAAATTGGGCTTTTTGTTATTGAGTTGTAAGAGTTTCTATATATTTTGGATATTAACCACTTATCAAATGACTGAATGGTTTGCAAATATTTTTTCCTGTTTTTTAAGTTGTTTATCTCTTTTATTGTTGCCTTTGCTGTGTGAAGCTTTTTAGTTTTATGAAATACAACTTGTCTATTTTTGCTTTAATTGCTCATGCTTTTGGTGTCATGACAAAAAAACTCATTTCTAAGACCAATGTCAAGAATATTTTCTCTATGTGTTTTTTGAATAGTTTTATAGCTACTGGCCTTGTGTTTAAGTGTTTAATACATTTTTAGTTGATTTTTGTATATGTTGTGAGATACTGGTCCAGTTTCATTCTTCTGCAGGTGGGTATGCAGTTTTCCGAAAATCATTCATTGAAGAGACGACTCTCTCCCCATGGTTTGTTCTTGGAAACCTTGTCAAGCATTAACTGACTGTAAATGTGTGGATTTATTTTGGGGCTTTTAATTCTGTTACATTAGCCCATGTGTCTGTTTTCATCTCAGTGCCATAATTTGACATTTGTAGCATTGTGATATATTTTGAAATCAGTAAATGTGATCCCTCTAGCTTTTCTTTTCTTGCTTAATATTGTTTTGCCTATTTGGGTCTTTTGTATTTCCTTATGAATTTTACAATTTTTTTTCTATTTCTGTGAAAAATGCCATTGGAATTTTGATAGGGATTGTGTTGTACCTGTAGACTGCTTTGGGTATTAGGATTTTAACAGTATTCATTCTTTAAATCCATGAACATAGAATTCCATTTGTTTATGTCTTCTTCAATTTCTTTCATTAATATTTTACAGTTTTCAGTATATAGATCTCTCATTTCTTTGATTAAATTTATTTCTAAGCATTTTATTCTTTTTGATGTTTTTTTAAATGAGATTTTAACAATTTCTTTCTTCCTTTTATTTTTGTTTTTTGAGATGGAGTCACCCAGGCTGGAGTGCAGTGCTGCGATCTCGGCTCACTGCAAGCCCCACCTCCCAGGTTCACGCCATTCTCCTGCTTCAGCCTCCTGAGTAGCTGGGACTACAGGCGCCCGTCACCACGCCCGGCTAATTTTTTTGTATTTTTAGTAGAGACGGGGTTTCACTGTGTTAGCCAGGATGGTCTCGATCTTCTAACCTCCTGATCCGCCCACCTCGGCCTCCCAAAGTGCTGGGATTATAGGCGTGAGCCATTTTTCTCTCTCTTTCTTTTTTTTTTTTTTTGAGACGAAGTCTCACTCTGTCACCCAGGCTGGAGTGCAGTGGCACGATCTCCGCGCACTGCAACCTCTGCCTCCTGAGTTCAAATAATTCTCCTGCCTCAGCCTCCCAAGTAGCCAGGATTACAAGCAAGTGCCACCATGCCCGGCTAATTTTTGTTTTATTCATTTATTTTTTTTTGGTAGAGGTGGGGTTTCACCATGTCAGTCAGGCTGGTCTTGAACCCCTGACCTCAGGTGATCCACTCACCTTGGCCTCCCAAAGGCCTAGGATTACACGCCTGGGATTACAGGCGTGAGCCACCGCACTTGGCCTAAAATTTCTTTTTTAGATAGTTTACCTATAAGGTATAGACATGCTACTGATTTTTGTATGCTTATTTTGTATCTTGCAACTTTGCTGAACTCATTTACTAGTTCTAATAGTTTTTTGGTGGGGTCTCTAGGGTTTTTAATGTATAGCATCATGTCATATGCAAACAGAGACAATTTTACTTCGTTATGATGTGGGTGCTTTTCTTTTTCTCTCTCTCTCTCTCTTTTTTTTTTTCTAATTGCTCTGGCTAGGACTTCTAGTACTATATTGAATAGAAGTAGAAAGAGTGGCCATCCTTGTCTTGTTCCTGATGTAAGAGGAAAAGCTTTTAGGTTTTCACCACTGTGTGTTTTACCTGTGAGTTTGTCATATATAGACTTTGTTATGTTGAAGTATATTCCTTCTATGCCTAATTCGTTGAAGTCTTTATCATGAAAGTTTGTTGAATTCTGTCAAATGCTTTTTCTACATCTATAGTGATGATAACGTCTATCCTTCTTTCTGCTAACTTGGTGTATCATATTCATTGATATGCTTGTGTTGAATCATCCTAGCCTCCCAGGAATAAGATTCACTAAATCATGTTGTATCATCCTTTGAATGTGCCATTGAATCCTGCTTGTTAGTATTTTGTTGAGGACTTTTGCATCATGTTCATCAGGTATATTGGCTTTCAGTTTCTGTTTCTGTTTCTGTTTTATCTTTTAGTATCCTTGACCAACACTGGTATCAGGATAATGCTCGTTTTATAAAATCAATGTGGAAACGTCTAAAAAACAACAAGCTTTACTTCTACAAATCTTTTCGAATTTTATAAAAAATTCTCTATTTGACTTTTTTTCTGCTCTACTTTTATTATTATTTTTTTCTTCTACTGACTTTGGGCTTAGTTTGTTATTCTTTTTCTAACTTCTTGAGAAGTTAGGTTGTTTGAAATCTTTCTTTTTTCAGGTAGGTATTCTTTGCTATAAACTTCTTAAAATGGTTTTCAGTGCATTCCAACGTTTTTGAATGTTGTGCTTCCATTTTCATTGTCTCAATATTTTCTAATTTCTCTTTTGATTTTTTCTTCGATTTATTGGTTGTTCGGTAGCGTGTTAATTTTCACATATTTGTGAATTTTTCAATTTTCCTCTTGTTACTGATTTCTAGTTTGGTGGTTTAATATCATTATGGTTGGATGTTTAATATGATTTTAATTTCCTTAAGACTTTTTTGGGGGCTAACCTATAGTCTATCCTGGATAATATTTAGTGTGTGCTAGAAAAGAATGTGCATTCTTCTCCTGTTGGCTGAAGTGTTTTGTATAAATCTGTTTGGTAAGTCTGCTCTTTCCTTTTTGATCTTCTCTCTGGGTGATGTATTCATTGTTGAAACTGGGGTATCAAAGTCTCCTATGATTATCATACTACTGTTCATTTCTCCCCTCAGTTCTGTTAATATTTGTTTTTATATTTAGGTATTCCAGTGTTGGGTACATATATATTTGTGCTTGTTATATCCTCTTTATGAATGGACTCCTTTTTCATGATATAATGACCTTCTTTGTCCTATGATAGTTTTTGGTGTAAAGCCTATTTTGTACAATATAAAATCTAGCCACCCCTGCTCTCATTTGGTTACCATTTTCATGGAATAACTTTCACTTTCAGCCTATGTGAGTTCTAAACTCTCAAGTGAGTCTCTTGTAGACAGCATTTTAGTGGGATCTTTTTAAAAAAATATATTCAGCCACCCTGTATCTTTTAAGTGGATATTTAAATCCATTTACATTTTAAGTAATTGTTGATTACTTTACTTTACTGCTGCCAAGAACTTACTACTGCCATTTTAATTATTTTCTGTCTGTTTTGTGATTCATTGTTCTTTTCTTGCTCTCCCACTGTCTTTTTGATTTGATGGTTTTTTTCTGTAGTGGTATGCTTTGATTCTTTTAATTTTAATGTATTTACTACAGGTTATTCTTGGTGATCACCATAAGGCTTACATAAAACATTATTTTAAGCTGATAATAATTTCACTTTGATCACATACAGAAGCTCTACACTTCTTCCCCCCACATACATATTTTATGTTATTGAAGTCATAATTATATCTTTTTATATTATGTATCTATTAATAAATTATTTTAGCTGTATTAGGGTTCTTCAGAGGATCAAAACTAATAGAATATATATATATATATAAAAGAGGACATTTATTGTGAAAATTGACTCACATGATTATGAAGGCCAAGAAGCTCCATGCATGCCATCTGCAAGATGGAGAACCAGAAAAGTCAGTGGTGTAATTTAATATGAGTCCAAGGGCCTGAGAACCATGGAGGGTTGGAGAAGGGAGTGTTAGTGTAAATCCTGGAGTCCAAAGGACCAAATACGAGGAGCTCCAGTATCCAAGAGCAGGAGAAGATGGCTCTCCAAGCTTCAGAAGAGAGAGGAAATTTACCTTTCCTGCACCATTTTCTTCCCTCCTGGGCCCCATTGGATTGGATGAGGTCTGACTAGATTGGTAAGGGTGGATCTTCTTTACTTAGTCTACTGATTCAAATGTTAATCTCTTTCAGAAACACCTTCACAGACACATCTAGAAATACCACTATCTTGGAAAATCCTTAACCAGCCAAATTGACACATATGATTAACTATCACAGTAGTTATAGTTGTTTTTAATACTTTTGTCTTTTAACTTTTATACTAAAGTTAAAAGTGATTTATATACCACCATTACAGTATTAAAGTATTCTGAATTTTAGTAGATACTTACCTTTAACAGTGAGTTTTATACTTTCTCAAGTTTTCATGTTTCTTATTAGTGCCTTTTCATTTCAAGTTGAAGACCTCCCTTTAGCATACCTTATAAGGCACATCTAGTGTTGAGGAACTTCCTGGGTATATCTCAGAAAATCTTTATCTCTTTTTCATTTCTGAGATCCAGCTTCACTGGGGATATTATTCTTAGTTGGCAAGTCTTTGTTTGTTTGTTTGTTTGTTTGTTTCAAAACTTTGAATACATCATTCCACTCTACTGGCCTGAAAGGTTTTTGCTGAGAAATCTCCTGATAGTCTCATGAAATTTCCCTAGTTTGTGACAAGTCATTTTTCTCTTGCTGCTTTCAAAATTATCTCTTTGTCTTTGACTTTTGCCTATTTTATTATAATGTGTCGTGCTACATACCTCTTGACATTCAGCCTATTTGTGGTTCTTTGGGCATCATCCAGCTGGATGTTCATTTTCCTCCCCAGACTCAGGAAATGTTCTGTCATCATTTCTTTAAGTAAGTTTCCTGTCCCTTTCTCATCCTCTAGTTCTTCTGAGGATCCCATAATGCATATATTGATTTACTCAATAGTGTTTCATAAGTCATGTAGCCTTTCTTTACTCTTTTTCATTTTTTTTCTTTTTGTTTCTCTCACTGGATAATTTCAAATGATCTGTTTATTTTTAATTCTGCGTAATTGTGTCTGCTAATGGAGTTCTCTTTTGAATTTTTCAGTCATTGTCTTCTACAGCTCCAGGATATCTGTTTTAATTATTTTTTATTGTTTCCTTTTTCTTCCCAAAATTCTAACTGTGTTTATGGATTGTTTTCGTAATTTTACTTAGTTATCCTAATTCCTTTGTAAGCCATTAAGCTACTTTAAGACAATTATTTGAATAATTCTTTGAACTCTTTGTCAGATAATTCATAGATCTCCATTTTAAATGACTGTTAATCACAGTAGAGCAGTGCTGAAGCCTGATCCTAGGACTGCTTTATGGATGGCAGCTGGGTCCAAGGTTTGAATTGCTTATATATTTTATCAACTTTATCGAGATATAAATGATGTAGAATAAACTGAACATATTTAAAGAGTACAATTTAGTAAGTTTTGATATATGTATAATGAAAATAAGGATAGTTATTATATTAATTGTCCCCCAAATCTTTGTATGCCTTTGTTGTTCCTCCATTTTACCCCTCTCCATCTCACTTCACTTATCCCCAGGCAACCACTGATCTTTCTGTCATTTTGGATTAATTTACATTTTCTTGCATTTTATACAAATGGGATGAAATAATGTGGTATATAATTTTTTGTTTCTATTTTTCACTTAGCATACTTAATTTGAGATTCATTCAAGTTGCAACACCGACTAACAGTTTATTTGTTTTATTGCTGTGCAGTGCCTATTGTATAGATATAACAAAATGTGTTATATCTATCATGTTGATGGACATTTGGGTAGTGTGAAGTTTTGGGGAATTACAAATACAAGTGTTATGAACATTTGGGTACAAGTTTTGACTGAACACTTGCATTCATTTCTCTTAGGTAAATACCCAGGAATGAAATAAATTAATCACATAGTACATCAGTGTTTGACTTTTTAAGTAGCTACTAAACTTTTTTACAGGTAACTGCACCATTTTACATTCCCAGCAGCAGTGTAAGAGTTCAAGTTTCTTCCAACATTTTGTGTACTCAGGCTTTTAAAATTTTAGTCATTCTATGAAGTTATAATGGTATTTTGTAGTGGTGTTAATTTACTAGTGACTGATGCTGCTGAGCAGAGTCACTGATTATTTCTGATTTTGACATCTTATTTAGCAAAGAACCTGCTCAAGGTTTTATTCATATGTTTATTTGGTTTTTGCTTTCTTATTATTGGGTGTGGAGAGTTATTTAAATATTTTAAATACAACTCTTTTGTTAGATATTGATAGGGTTTGGCTGTGTCCCCACCCAAATCTCCTCTTGAATTTCCACGTATTGTGGGAGGGACCCAGTAGGAGGTAATTGAATCATGGGAGCAGGTCTTTCCTGTGCTGTTCTTGTAATAGGGAATAAGTCTCATGAGATATGATGGTTTTAAAAAGGGGAGTTTCCCTGCACAGGTTCTCTTCTCTTGTCTGCTGCCATGTGAGACATGCCTTTCATCTTCCACTATGATTGTGAGGCTTCCCTAGCCAGGTGGAACTGTAAGTCTATTAAACCTCCTTCTTTCATAAATTGTCCAGTCTCAGGTATGTCTTTATCAGCACCATGAAAACAGACTAATACAGAAAATTGGTACAGTAGAGTGGAGCATGGCTGAAAAGATACCTGAAGATGTCGAAGCAACTTTGGAACTGGGTAACAGGCAGAGTCTGAAACAATTTGGAGGCCTCAGAGGAAGACAGAAAAATGTGAGAAAGTGTGGAACTCCTTAGAGACTTGTTGAATGGCTTTGACCAAAATGTTGATAAAGATATGGACAATAAAATCCAGTCTGAGGTGGTCTCAGAGGGAGATGAGAAACTTGTTGGGAACTGGAACAAAGGTGACTTTTGTTACGTTTTAGCAAAGAGACTGGTGGCATTTTGCCCCAGCCCTAGAGACTTGTGGAACTTTGAACTTCAGAAAGATGATTTAGGGTATCTGGTGGAAGAAATTTCTAAGCAGTAAAGCATTCAGGAGATGACTTGAATTCTGTTAAAGGCATTCAGTTTTATAAGTGAAGCAGAGCTTAAAAGTTTGGAAAATTTGCAGCCTGACAATGTGATGGAAAAGAAAATCCCACTTTCTGAGAAGAAATTCAAGCTAGCCGCAGAAATTTTCATAAGTAACAAGGAGCCAAATGTTAATCCCCAAGACAATGGGGAAAATGTCTCCAGGGCATGTCAGAGGCCTTTACAGCAGTCTCTCTCGTAACAGGCCCAGAGGCCCAGGAGGAAAAGTGGTTTTGTGAGCTCAGCCCAGGGTCCGTGTTCTGTGTGCAGCCTAGTGCCTTGGTGCCCTGCATCCCAGCTGCTCCAGCCGTGGCTGAAAGAGGCCAATGTAGAGCTCAAGCTGTGGCTTCAGAGGGTACAAATCCCAAGCCTTGGCAGCCTCCATGTGATGTTCAGCTTGCGAGTGCATGGAAGTCAAGAATTAGGGTTTGGGAACCTCTGCCTAGATTTCAAAAGATGTATGAAAATGCCTGGATGCCCAGGCAGAAGTTTGCTGCACAGGCAGGGCCCCATGGGTCACTGCTAGGGCAGTGCAGAAGGGAAATGTGGGGTCACAGCCCCCCAAACAGAGGCCCTACTTGGGCACTCTCAGAATGGTAGATCCACAGACAGCGTGCACTGTGTGCCTAGAAAAGTCACGGACACTCAACACCAGCACATGAAGGCAGCCAGGAGGGATGCTGTACCCTGCAAAACCACAGGGGCAAAGCTGCCCATGATTATAGGAACCTACCTCTTGCATTGGCGTGACCTGGATGTGAGACATGGAGTCAAAGGAGATCATTTTGGAGCTTTAAGATTTGACTGCCTCACTGGATTTTGGACTTGCATGGGGCCAAATCTCATCTTTAATTCCTACATGTTGTGAGAGGTACCCGGTGGGAGGTAGCTGAATCATGGGGGCAGTTTTTTCTGGTGTGGTTCTCATGATAGTGAATAAGTTGCATGAGACCTGATGGTTTTAAAAAGGGGAGTTTCCCTGCACAAGCTCTATTCTCTTGTCTATCACCATGTGAAATGTGCCTTTTACCTTTTGCCATGATTGTGAGGCCTCCCCAGCCACGTGGAAAAGTCAAATAAGCCTCTTTCTTTTGTAAATTGCCCAGTCTCAGATATGTCTTTAACAGCAGCATGAAAACAGACTAATACAGATACAAATTTCAAATATATTTTACCGGGCTGTGATTGTCTGTTTATTAATGTTATAGTGAGCTTTGAAGTACAGTTTAATTTTGATGAAGTACATTTTATTACCTTTTCCTTTATGGATTGTGTTTTTGATTTTGTATCTAAGATACTTTTGCCTAACCTAATGTCTTAAAGGTTTTATCCTTTTTTATTCATTAAAAAAATCTAACTTTTATTTGCACCAATATTTTAATCTGTTATCTTTTTTTTTTTTTTTTTTTTTGAGACGGAGTCTCACTCTGTCGCCCAGGCTGCAGTGCAGTGGCCGGATCTCAGTTCACTGCAAGCTCCGCCTCCCGGGTTCACGCCATTCTCCTGCCTCAGCCTCCCGAGTAGCTGGGACTACAGGCGCCCGCCACCTCGCCCGGTTAGTTTTTTGTATTTTTTAGTAGAGACGAGGTTTCACCGTGTTAGCCAGGATGGTCTCAACCTCCTGACCTTGTGATCCGCCCGTCTCGGCCTCCCAAAGTGCTGGGATTACAGGCTTGAGCCACCGCGCCCGGCCTAATCTGTTATCTTAAAGATCACCAGTCTACACCCAATGTGTATTTTTACCTTCAATCTTAACTCAGTGGCACATTTGATACTGCTGCCCATGCTCCCCTTTCTGAACCTTGTCCTACTTCAATTTCAACAGTGCACTAATCTCATGGTTCTTTTATATCATCATCAGTATCTCTTATGTCCTTCATGTTTTGTCTCTTTTTGCCTCCTATCCACCAGAATACAAATATTTATCAATCTCTTCCTGCATTTTTATCAATCTGCATTTCATCTATCTTAAGTGTTCCATGAATAGTGCTACATGAATTTTTCTATATTCATAATCACATGCCTGCTCTCTTTCCTTATCTCTGTTTCTTCATTTGTAATTGTCTGCTAGACTGTCCCACTGGGAATAACTTACACTGCAAATTAAGTATTTATACACACGTAGTATTTTCTCCAAAATTGTTTCCTCCTCCCATTAGCTTGATTTCCACTTACGGTACCATATTCTCTTAGTCACAAGCTTAAGGTGTAATAAAACTGTTCTTATGAATAACCCTATCTCTATCACATTCCCTAAGGTGAGATTAATAGCAAAATGTATCTCAGGTAATCTCTCTCCCTTAACCACAGTTATCTTGAATACCTCTCTATTGCCCACAGAATTAAACCAAAGCTCCTTAAGCCGTCATTCAAGGCTATGTATAATATGGCTTCAATATACATTTCCAAACATGCTCCCCTCAGGTCTTCTTTATATGGAATTTCAGAGGGCCATATTTGCCATTCTCAGTAAATGTGTCACTTACATTTACATTACATTCCTTTTATTTTTGTTTTGGATGTTCTACCATGTCTGTGCTTATCTATATTCTACTTATTCTTTTTTTGTTAGTTTGTTTTTTGTTTTTTTGTTTTTGTTTCTGTTTTGTTTTGTTTTGTTTTGAGATGGAGTCTCACTCCATTGCCCAGGCTAGAGTGCAATGGCACAATCTCGGCTCACTGCAACCTCTGCCTCCCGGGTTCAAGTAATTCTCCTGCTTCAGCTTCCTGAGTAACTGGGATTATAGGTGCCTGTCACCACACACCCAGACAATTTTTGTGTTTTTAGTAGACACAGGGTTTCACCATGTTGACCAGACTGGTCTTGAACCCTTGACCTCATGATCCGCCCACACTGGCCTTCCAAAGTGCTGGGATTACAGGCGTAAGTCACCATGCTCAGACTATTCTGCTTATTCTAATAGCTCAGGTCAAACACAACCACCAAAAGGAAACTTTTATTTTTACCTAACTGGAATTAATTTCTTTTCCTTTTAAACTTTTTTCTACTTTACATATCTCCTATATATTCTTTTATATCTTATATTTTATTCAACTTACATCTTATTTTTGCTTCTAAGTAATGATTGTATTGAAGACATAATAGCCTTATTTGTGTTTGTATTGCTACAATTGCCCAACATGCTAACTACTTTTGTAAATATTTATTCAAATAATAAATGAAAAAGCCTTAGTAATTTTTCCCTCTTTTAAGTTCTTGCATTTTATTTTCTCTTACTTTATTCCAGGTATTTCTCTTATTAGAATAAAAACTTGCATACAGACCAATGTATATGATGGAAAATGGCTGTTGAGGAAAACAGAATAGAAACTGACAGAGTCTATCTTGATTTAGGTAATATATTCTAGTAGTTTATAATCTATTCATGATTGAATAGATTATAATGTAATCTATTATATTATAATAGAGATGAAGACGTGTATTTTCAGCACTTTTGGCCCTTAGTTTTATACATTAGAACCTTTCATTATCTTTGGTCCTTTGAGAGCTTTTTTGTTTACAGTGAAAGCAAAGATTTACTATAAACCTAGAAAAAGTGAGGCATGGGTCTATTATATTGCTTGTCGCCAAAGTCTTGGAATTTCCCACTTAACACACTTTATAGCCAGGGGAAGAATTCAGTTCACCTTCTAGGTCACAGATAATACTTTTTCAGTTATTTCGCTGCATATCACAAGTACCTCTCCCAGCCTCTTTATACTCCAGACTTTCTAGACACACAGGAACTCTGGGGATAGACTTTACAATCAGAAATGTCATTTTGGGGTATAGAAATTTTCTCGGTGTATTTTTATTTTTTATTTTTGGTTATTGCTTAATAGAACATGAAAACAAAATAGCAATGCTAGGGCTTGGCAGCCACTCAACAGTCTCACTAAAATCAATCGATGATCTTCGGAAGTTCGGCCCTAACCAACTTTTATCCTGCCAGGTACAACAGCACTCAGGACAAATGAAAACTCTGAATTGACTAAAATATTTGTTTCCTCTGAAACATTATTTTACACCACTTCATAAAAGATAGAGAGTCACTGTTCTTCAGTGGAAAGACTGACATTTAAGCGATTCAAGTCTTTATCCTGGTCTCTATCACAGGCCATTTCCAGGTTCAGATAAAATACTTTTCTCTGAATGAGGGGACTTTTTTTCTGCAAGTTTCCTTATGTTTAATAACTTCTTATTTCTTTCTTTGATGAACATCTCTAGAGAGAGTCTTAAATGGAAAGAAATTAATTTGTGATGGAATACTCTGAAAACCTGAGAGTTAGTCATCATAAATAGCAGCTACATTTTGTTTTCATGTTGGGACTAAGGAAAAAAAGATCTGTTCAGCTCCAAACTGCCTTGTCTCACCAAGAGTCCTTCTCCAGAGAAATGCAGAACTATTTTGAACATAATGGAGACCACGTATCTATCCATAATGCCTGTGGATTGGATTGTGTAACAAATGACCCTTTAAGCAACATTATATATCCTAAATCAGTAGATACCTTGAAAGTGATATGAAACATGGCTAAGACTACAGAAGAAATAGTTTTATGATAAAGAAAGTAGTAGCATTCAAAAGAGTTATCCATTAGCTAGCATTTAACATAAGGGTTTAGCATGAATAAACTGAGTTCCTATTTTAACGATCATGCATAAAATTTAAGAAATGGAATGAAGAAATGAAAACCCAAAGACTAGAGTGACCACAGGTATAACAGCATTTGTCAACTACTCTGCTTGCCTAGTTGTGGCTTTCTTTTGATGTATTGACTTGGAAATCAGTATGTAAAAAATATAATGTTGCCAGACCTAATATCAAACCAGAAACAAGCGGCTGATGGTCTTCTATGAGAAGCTTAATGAATTTTCAGCCAAAAAAAAAAAAAAAGAGAGAGAGAGAGAGAATTGGTTGGATGAGCTAAGTAGTCACAACAATTCTGTACTCTGCTGTGACTACTCTCATACATTCTCATCTTTCTCCTAGGTAACAAAGATGGAATGTTGACAGAGACGTGACTTTTTGGGAATAAGGAGGAGGAGAACCTTACAGGCTAATGAAATTTAAGGGAATTTCCATTAAGACCAGTAGTGAACCTGTTGACCAAATTGAATGATTAATGGGGTAATATATGATTCTCTACTTTATTGTTTGTTAATTAGGAAGAATTGGGGACATGATTCCTGGAAAACAGGTTTAAGGACAGCAGAGCTAAGTGTCTTGATCTAAGCCAGAGGACTCTTCTCTAAAACAGCCAGCCAACCTCAAGTTTCCCACAATGTAAAAATTAATACAAAGATTCACCCTGGTGGGCAGAGGTTCCATCCATTTGCAGAGAATAGTTACAGAGTTGTGCACATACACTGAGCTTAAAATATGAAAAACTCACTATTACAATGAACAGAATTAGTTAAATTGTTAGGACTCAGACTGGTTCTCTTGGTGGATAAAAAAGTGGGGTGCTTTTTTCCTTCAAAACAATGGGAACAGTTGGGCCATTTCCAGGCTCAGCCCCTCGTGAAGTGTGACCACATTAGACCCATTTGGAGATGATGGTGAAAGCTCAAAGAATTTTTACAGTGGATTTAGGCTGCTATAAGGGGGATATGATTCTCTTAGGGAAATTTCTCTGAGATCGCCAAACTCCTGTGGAACACCAGCAATGGCACATTGAGTGGCTCGGATTGGTTTCATAATGCTGAAGAAGATAAATCACTCTTGAATGAGGAATTTACTATAAGAATTTTAGCTAAATCCTTGCAGTCAGCCTCACCACCCTGGAAAACTTTTTTTAGGCTTTACTTTGAAACTGAGTGAATAAAAAAAAACAGATGTTACCATCAGATACTCATGATTAACAAACATGTCTCTCAAGTCTCATGTAGCCAAAAGGTACAACCTTTGTGTCTACAGCAGGAAAGCGACATGGCTGCAACTGCTGGTCCAATTATTCCAGGGCTTAATTAAACTGTGTCAATAATGATTATGTTACTGCTTAATATAGAACATTGGGTGGACTAAAAAATTACAAGTTTGTTTGTTCAAGCCCCTAGCAGATGTCTTGCTGCCAAAAACTACAGTCAAGGCATCTTGTTTTCTGGTGCTAAGCTGCTCTCTCTCTCTCCACACCTGCTAATCTCTTCCTCCTTCTCTACCCTGACGTAAGTCACTTTAAGGAGAAAGACGTCTATCTTTCCCTAAGAGAGACCGAAGCTGCATACACTCATTCAGATATATTGAGAAACTTCAAGAAAAAGAGGGACTCAAACTTTTGTGGCTCTCTTGGATACAGGTGTCCAAGTTACCATTTTATTCAGTCCAGTGGAGGCGAAAGGGAAATACTTGAATACAGCTAATGAAGCTTTGGAAGAGATTACAGCTGGAAAGGGAAAATAATGTGACTTTCTAGGTGGAGCCCTTTGGGTCAATTTAATGTACAATTATACCTTGGCATCCTTGGGGTACTGGTTCCAGAATCCCTACAGATACCAAAATTTATGGATACTCAAGTACCTGTTATAAAATGGTATAGTATTTGCATTTAATTCACACACATGTTCTCATCTACTTTAAATCATTTCTAGGTTACTAATAATAGCTGATACAATGTAAGTGCTATATAAATCATTGTTATTACGTATTTTCTAGGGACTAATTATAAGGAAAAATGTCTGTATATGTTCAATACGTATGCAATCATGCTTATTTCCATTAATGTTTTCAATCTGTGATTAGTTGAATCCACAGATGGTGAACCCACAGATATACAGGGCAAACTATACTTTTGCTGTTGTGTCATATGACTATATTACCCTGTTCCATAAATTACAAAAGGCATTCCCCTGATTGTGAAGATCTGAACACGTAAAGTGCTAGTACTTTTGGGGTCTCTTTGAGTTACAAGTCACTGTGACTAATGATTTTGCTATCGGAGCACTTCGCATAGGTAGACGCCTCCACTTACTGAATGCTACTTGGAGTCTTATTAAGAGTATTCTAACCTGCATGATATATGAGATATATTCAGTAGATTTGGTTGCAGCCTCTGTTGGTCAGACTAATCGGAGTGGTCAGTGGAATGTCAGTCTCATGGGAAAATTCACCAGGAGCAGTGCAGTGTAGAGATAAGAGTTGGGTATTGTTTCAGGGAAAATAATCCCCATGGGTCTCTTGCATTTCTGCATGTCTTCAGTGCAGAGTCACTGGCTCCCTTTGTTCTAAATTAACTTTTCAAGCATGTTTTTAGAGAAACAGCCTTGGAAAATAGATTTAGTATTTCTCTCAGGGTCAAATGTCAAACATGCTTACTCTTCATTATGTCTATGATCCAAGGTTCCTAAACTCAGCGTTCCTCTCCTGTGAAACAACTTGCTGCATAAGCAGGTGTCCACTGGCCCTGTGGGAACTGGAGCTCAGGGATCTGGTGTCAATGCTAACACTCTGGCTTCTGCTATTGCCATAAATAATAGAGGTCTTTGTCTCAAACCTAGGCTTCTTATGTCTTCTGCCTGCATTAACTTGTTAGCATACAAATAGGATAAAATATCTGACTTTTCACAGTTCTCAATGCCCCTTCCACAGATTTCAGTTTTCTAGTTGAAATTGTGGCACTGCAATGTCATCATAATCACCAATTCTATTGCTTTGACAATCTTTTAATAAGACACAGACATTTTAGTCGAAATATAATAATCATAATAACATTGAAATAATTATAGGCAATTTATGCAGTAATAACTTGTAGAGATTAATTGAAGCTATTAGAAGATAAAGAAAGTAACTTGATACCATATTGAAAATATATCTTAAAGGCTTGCAAGGAATTAAAAGAAAAAGCTGACAAAAAAAACGAACACATGTGAACTATGGTTTAGTTAATAAACAGTCTTCTCATGGAATAGGAGAGCAATAAATAGGTCTGTCAAATATTTTTTAAAGCAATCCAGCCATATAACATAGTCTTCCATGAGACTTCCCATTTTCCCCAACTATGCTAGATAGAAATGTTTGGATAGTTTATTTGGGAATTGGCAACTATGAGGGAGTACTCAAAATACCCCCATGAGCTATATAAGCAACAGCTTTTGCCCCGACTTCCATATTGTATATAATGTGTATAGGTATACAATATGTATACAATATGTATAGATATGGCAATATGTATACAATATGATGTATATGTATACAGTAGGCATAGGTATACAATATGTATATGTATACAGTATGCAAGTCAGGGGCAAAAACTGTTTATTATATAGCTCATCATTTGTTAACAAGTGAAGGTGCTGCACAAGGGGGCAGCAGTTGCTAAACCCCAATCATGAATGAGATGCAAGAGCCAGCCCAGGGGTTAATAGCTGTAAGACTAGTGAATCCTGGGACAGCCACTGCCGTCCATGTAGTCCAAAACATTGAGTGCAGATTGCTTGGTGGAAGGAAGTAAAGACTTAGGATGAAAAAGGCAGAGGTTGATTGTATGGCAGGTTCTGGACATATCACAAGCAGAGGAGTACAGGGAGCGGTTTCACAAGAGCTGGGTACGCAGCATGCTATCGGCAGCTGGTGGAACCCCTCAGGTTTCTTGGCAGTAGTTCAGGAGCTGGATTCTGCCATAGCTGCTCCTGGCTTAGCAGAGGACATCTCTGAGGGTCACATGAAAAAAGGGGCTATTAGAGGGGAAGACAGCCCCATGGCAATAACCCCTGAGGGAATGACAGCTGTGGCTTTCAGCTGAGCAATTATTGAAAGACAAGATGACCTTAGTTTAGATTCTAGGTAAAGTACTTGCACTTACTTAGTGCTATTTCTCCTTCTTTGCTGTGGCTTCTAGAATTTTTTTAGTAATGACTACTAGCATTCCGTGTAGGTTTTATTCTGACTCATTATTTCAAATGTGATTATGAACACAGCTCAATTATTTAGATGTCAGGGAAAATGGCTACTTATAACCATGAAAAAAGTACTCAGTGAATCTCTAAAGCAAGAGAACTGTGGTCTTATTTGCTGTTTAACAAACCATGCATCTAGAAAAGCAATATTTCAAGTTTTATTAAAATATATTTAAAAATCTGTGCATAGATGAATATTTATCATACCAGGAATATTAAGATAGGTTACATTTATGACCTAATAAAGACTTGTGTATGTGTTAAGTGTGGCCTTTAAGGTACATATGGGGTTCACTAAAATTATTGTGCTTCATATGTTTAAATATTTTTAATAAACTTCTCATGAGAGATACTTCAAGGTACAATCAGTGGGGCACTAGGATGAGTATCACATGGCTGGAGTTCTAGCCCTAACTCGATAGGTAATGAGCCATATGAAATTCAATAACTCATTTAACCTCAGCAGATGTATTTGCTCCACTGCAGAGTGAGTTTTACTAAATATATCTTACACATTTAGACATGATTGTGATTCTATGAAAACGTAACTGTGATAGAAATGAGGCAGCATCAGAAGAAACCATGCAAAAATGGTCAACTGGTCTTTGCCATAAATACAAAGACCACAACATTTCACTCAGATGTGATGGAAGCTTGGGAAACATTTAACTCCGATTAGGCATCCTTCAGAGTGAAACATAGCTTGGGCTGATATTTGTCCTCTAAGGAAAGCTCAATGGCTCAAAGTGTAGAATATTGTTTTTTTTTTTATTGCCTAACATTTCATTTGTAGCCTCAGGGCCCTGGAGCGCTGACCTTGCATTAGAAGCCCCTCCAGGACTTTCTCAAGATCAATGGTTTGATCTCCACCATCATTCATTGCTGGAAATTAAACCTGACTCCTGGGGACCAAGCCACCATCAGCTGTAGCCTCAGGGAGATGGGAATCTGGGAGCAGGCCCACTTTAAGCAATCTGCTGAATAAATATAGACTTGAAAAATGAAAGAACCACACTGAAGACTGTTTCTATTTTCTAAGAAAGATATATTTCTTTCAGTGGTAATGTATATTCTAGGTTTAATCTGGTAAGTACACTTGTAATCACTACAAACCTTTGTGAATATCAACAGAGCTAAAATTTAAAATTTATTTATTGTACTTGCTCCTGGAGTTTAATTTAATAAAATATGAGGTCTAGAGGAAGGTACTTTGTTCCTGAGAATCTCAACGTGCATTATTCGATTGGTTTCCTAACATAGAGTGTGAAAGTGAATTAGCTCATGCCAAGTGGGAGATAACAATGGCTAACAACTCTACTCTAAGTTTTGACACAGTTTATTGTGAAAGAGGACTTTTTCATCCAGGTGTTTCACTCTGCACAGTCAATTTAAATAAGGAACATGCAACCGTCCATAAAGTAATAGTGACAAGGCACTGCAATACTAAGGGCGATGCTATTCTTAGCTTTCTCTTTGATTTTCAGCCTTCTTTTCTCATTATGTTTGTTAATTAGTGGTTACTAAACTCCTTCAGGGCCAATGACCCAGTACCATTGAGTAATGGAAGAATAAAAGTTGGCTTAACTATTTTCTGAAATTTACCCTCAACATTTCTTTGTTCTTAAGTCTGGATGCAACTGCATTAGTTTTGCCTCTGGGATCCAAGGGACAACTCTCTTTCAATCCCATTAGTGACTTTTTTCCATAAAGCTAGAGAAAGTTATACAAAAGGTCAGGCAAATAACTTATTCTTATGCAACTACATAAAGATTTGCATTTTTTTTTAAATTCAGCTTTAGATATTTAGTATATTTGTACCTATCTACCTATGCTGCATTTTATACTTCATCAAGGTCAGATCTCTAATATAACCAGAATACGATTTATCAATTATATTAGCTATTATTCTTTCTTAACTATTTTTTCAATCAACTATTATTTGAGTCCAAGTAGAAGATTCTAGAATAACTCTCTAGGTAAAAGAATTTCAAATGAGGAAGTCAGACTCCTGGAAGTAGAAACAGGAAGCACAACTAGGGAAGGATATTGTGGCTTCAATAGAGATATGAGTGATTCTCATCTAACATGGAGCAAAGTCCTGTCCTGTCCCATTAGTGTCTACAATGACCTCAAAATTTTCAAAAGAAATATTATTGAACTAAAAAAAATGAGGACTAAAGGATATGGAAAATGAAAGGACTAACATTACGACAATAGTTATATTGTAGAGGAGTCTGACTCCATGCCGTCTAAATCCCTTTCCTAGCATCTAGACTCTATTGATGACACACGACTTGTAGTTAGTATTTGTTCTTTTCCAAGATATTTCAAGTGCATAGTATTTTACAAACTCTAATGAAAATATGTTCATTTCCTTTACTGCATTTATTTTTGAGTTACAAACGAGCCATCCAAACGAACAATATTCAGTTCTCTGGGTGTTTCCTCTGCAGCCTCACAGCAATACGGTATAACCAGATCAATCATTTTTAATCAAATTATTTGTATCGGTTCTCCACATAGCACAGATATTTCTTCCACATTTGAAGCTACCCTAATGACTACAAGTATAATATAAGTCAAGCATAATTAAGGTAGTAAAGGGTTATACTCAAGTTTTAAAGATTCATGGGTTAAAATCCTTGTTCCACCATTTACTTCCTGTATTGGAAAAGTTACTTAAATTACAGAGTAGGGAGTAAGTAAGATTCTTGAAAGTAGAAAGAGAAAGTAGAACTAGGGAAGGATATCGTGGCTTAAAGAAAGATACGTGTAATTCCCATCTAACACAGAGCAAAGTCTTGTCTTCCCTAAAACAAATTTGTGCCTTTGTCCTCACTGGAAAAAGGGGGATTTACTAATCTTATTTATACCACCGGGTTATCTGAGTTTAAAGCGGTGGCTCACGCCTGTAATCCCAGCACTTTGGGAGGCCGAGGCGGGCGGATCACAAGGTCAGGAGATCGAGACCACAGTGAAACCCCGTCTCTACTAAAAATACAAAAAATTAGCCGGGCGCGGTGGTGGGCGCCTGTAGTCCCAGCTACTCAGGAGGCTGAGGCAGGAGAATGGCGTGAACCCGGGAGGCGGAGCTTGCAGTGAGCGAGATCGCGCCAGCCTGGGCGACAGCGCGAGACTCCGTCTCAAAAAAAAAAAAAAATAAAATAAAATAAAATGATAAAATATGTACAAAGTGTTACATAAATAATAAGCACCCAATTAATAAGAGCTATTTTATGGCTCTTGACCCAGTACTGTACAGGCAAGAAGAAATTCTTGATAGTCATTATGCTTGACTTCTAAGAGAAAAACTTGTAGTTAAACTACCAATGTCTTGAAGTGTTTAGGATACAATGCACAAATCCTACCGTTCCTTTTAAGCAGGAAGAAGTCCCTTGGTCTATAAGAATGCTCTGTAGCAAGCATACACCCACCCGTATGTTTTGACATTGCTTGAAAGTGAGTCCTGCATGGAATATCCTGGTTATGTCCCATACTGCTTACGTCCTTTACACATGGAATGAAATGATTTTCTTGGTCTCTGCCCTGAATTCAAGTGCATTACAGACAGTCATAAAAGCAAACTGATATTGAGGCCCAAGAGAAAAATATCAGATGAAGTATCAAATGATACCTAGCATATACTGTGCTCTTATTATGTGCCAAACACTCCACTAAACATTTAACTGGAATCATGCCATTTAGTTGTCATAATCACCCAATGACTTCAATATTATTATCTCCATTTTACAATAATGGAACCAAGTCTCAGAAATGTTAATTTGGGCCTGGTGCAGTGGCTCACACCTGTAATCCCAGCACTTTGGAAGGCTGAGGCAGGTGGATCACTTGATGTCAGGAGTTCAAGAACAGCCTGCCCAGCATGATGAAACCCCGTCTCTACAAAAAGTACAAAAATTAGCTGGGTGTGGTGGCATGCATCTGTAACCCCAGCTACTTGGGAGGCTGAGGCATGAGAATTGCTTGAACCCGGGAGGCAGAGGTTGCTGTGAGCCAACATTGCACTACTGCACCCAGTCTGGACAGCAAAGTGAGACTCTGATTTAAAAAAAAAAAGGAATGTTAATTCATCCCAGAGCACATAGCTTTTAATGGACAGAATTTGGAATTGAGTAAGGTCTAGTCATACTATAAGACTCATGTCCTTTTCCTTACACTAAATTTCCTACCAAGGTCTCCTTATACAATTATGGCATCCTATATTCCAATATCAAAAGTCTTTTGTACCTGAGTCCACATAATTTCTCTCTATTAGGAGCTCTAATGTGCTCCATATTGAGTTGGATTAAATACTGGCCCCTTCTTCAGCTAGCTTCTCCTTCGAGGAGTGGTCAAGCTCAGTCTGGAAAGCTAATGTCTAGAATGATGAGCAGAATAGATGGGAAAGTGAAACTTAACATCACGTCGCTCTCTCCTGGCACACCTCTGCCCCACAACACATACCACGCATAGCCAGTTTTCACCAAAGTCCTATTTTCTCAGCAAGCTACACCCAGTAAAGTAATATATACTTAGAAGGCATATGGAATGGGTAGGTTTTCCTTCTTGTCTTTAGAAACAGTGGCCCAAATGAATTGAACTTTTTCTGGGCAACCCAGTTGGCATTGCATTAGTAAAAATCCTCATTGTGAATGAACTTGATTTATGTTCACATGATTGGCTGTGACTAGAATCCTGAGAAGCTGCCACGAGATAAATTCTGTCTTTACTGTTGCCAGTGCTGTGTTACTGCCATCAGTGCTGTGGACGGAAGCTTTACATCAATGTTGTTTGCTTCAGGGATGTTCTGCTACTGAGGCTGCCAAAGGCTCAATACTCAATACTGAGTACTATTGATGGTATTGAATAGTGTTAGCCTCTCTCAGACTTCCCTCAATTCTATCCCTCTACAGGGCACCTGTGTAAGTGGTGGTTTATCGATTTTGGGCTTAAATCTTCCTCTTTGAGATGACCTGTGTCTAGCCCACTGTATTATTCAGGGCTACATAGAGAAACAGAACCAATAAAATAGATAGATAGATAGATAGATAGATAGATAGATAGATAGATAGATAGATAGATAGATAGATAGATAGAGCTATATAATATATATATTTCTCTCACCGTATATATGTGTGTGTATATATACGCATGTATGTGTGTGTGTGTGTATGAAGAGACTGAGTGATTTATCATGAAGGATTGGCTCACACAATTATGGAGGCTAAGAAATCTCATGATCTGTCACCTGCAACCTGGAAACGCAAGGAAACCAGTGATATAATTCCAGTCCAAATGTGAAGATCTGAGAACCAGGGGAGCCAATGGTATAAATCCAGTCCAAGTGCCAGAGAAACCCAATGTCCCTGCTCAAGTAGGTTTGTAGGAAACATAAAGGGGCACATTTCTCCTTCCCTGACCTTTTGTTTTATTTAGACCCTTGATGGACTGAATGATTCCCATCCACATTGGAGAGGGCCATCTACTGAGCACACTTATTTAAATGTTTATCTCCCCTGAAAACTCTCAGACACACTCAGAAATAATGCTTAATCTGGGCAGCTGTTGGCTCAATCATGTTGATACATAGAATTGCCATGGTACCCACCCACAGAACTAACTGGTAAATTGTCAATAGCATTAGATTTGCCATAGATTCAGAGATACTTGCCAATTCACTTCAACTAGATAGGGTTTGAGTTTCTTAATTCTCTCCTTTAGTAGATAATGCTGCCTGCATCTTCCAAAATACAAAACAGCTAATCTTTCTTTTGTTGGATGAGTAGCTTTCCTAATCTGTCATGGATTTCTGGGTTTATTTACAAATCCCCACTACCTCCTCCATATTGAGTCTCTGAGGTAGCTGAGTTGCTAAATCTGCTAAATACATGGTAATTTTTTAAGCCTTACACTTTCAATTTATTAACTTATTAAGGCTCACAGTAGCTCTATCATTATCCTTCACTTTTGAAGTTGAAGAAACTGAGGTGGTTAAATAACTTGCACATAGTCACACAGTTGGAATTTAAAAAGTTGTCGCTAAGCAAAGCTAAGATTCCAACTCAAGGAAATCCATCTTCAGAGTTCATGCTCTCAACTGCTACCTTACTTTGCCCTGAAAAAATGAAAGATCCAAGGCTGGGCGCGGTGGCTTATGCCTGTAATCCCAGCACTTTGGGAGGCTGAGGAGGACAGATCTCGAGGTCAGGAGATCGAGACCATCCTGGCTAACATGGTGAAACCCATTTCTACTAAAAATACAAAAAATTAGCTGGGCGTGGTGGCGAGCGCCTGTAGTCCCAGCTACTCGGGAGGCTGAGGCAGGAGAATGGTGTGAATCCGGGAAGCGGAGCTTGCAGTGAGCCGAGATCATGCCACTGCACTCCAGCCTGGGCAAGAGAACGAGACTCCATCTCAAAAAAAAAAAAAAAAAAGATCAATTTAAGAGCACACCAAAAGTTTCAGAATAGCTAAGCTACCTAACTAAAATTAATCAATTTCACACATCTGACTATGGTCTTATGATATTCATACGAGTATATTTTCCATCTTCTGTTGACCACCGCCATGAATTACCCCTTTCTGGTTCACACTATAAAAATTATAACAAGAGGATATGTTCTCTTTTCTCCTAAATATTTATACTCTTTTCATTAGGTAACAAACAAAGAAACAAAAACCCTGTAACATAACACCCACAAAAGGATTGAATAAAAATAATGGTGTGACAAGTCCAAATTTTGCTTCCAAACAAAGCAAATTTATTTAACACAAAGAATATTTTCCAAACTCAAAAAATACTTAAGAAATAATGAAATCAGGGGGGGGAAAAAAAACCCAGCGGGAACAAAATGAAGATGCTAAACTTCAGTTCATTCTATATAAAGCTTTCTAGTTGCTATGTTGTTATAAAGTCCATGGAGGTGAAATTCAAAATTACCTTGCACTATTCAAGCAATAGACTTAATCCTATAGTTAATTTAAGAATGTCATGATTCAATGGCTAAAATAACAGATGGCCAGTGAATACATCTGGATTTTAGTTGTGGTTCTGATGTTATTAACTACTTGGTCAACCTCTGATAGAGTTGAACCTATCATACTTCATAGGACTAGGTAGGCTTTTGCGTTTGTTTTAATTCTAATATTTTATGAATTTCTGAGACTAGTAGCACATTACTTAATAAGCCAGATCCAATGCTAAGTATTTCCAAAGAAAGCAACTCACAGTCAAAGTGTGAAGTTACCTTTAAGTATTCATGTTATTTCCTGGCTACAAATCTTATTGCTTAATAACAAATCATATCCTACTGCTCTAAAATAGTTAGCATGCTTTCCAACCCCAGATTACCACTAGGCATACCCAAAAGAACAGCAAGAAAAAAAATCTTATCTTTGGAGACAGTAGTAAAATAAGACATGTTCATTTACTAACAAACACACATACAACATTTTGTATTTAAAGAAATACAAAATATTTAAGTATCTCAAAAATAAATTTATCCAAATGAGAATATATGCTATCTCCCCTACAGATCTTCACTTACTAGGCAATTGAAAACCACCAGTAACACAGCAAGTTGGTTCATAAGTGCTGGAAGAAGATTCCAGGAGTTGTGGCTCAGGTGTTACATTGACCAGAGGTCTACAGGAACTGGATTCAGGGTTCTCAGACTGACATTGGCTAGAGGCACATTCCAGAGTTTGGCAATTTTTAGACTCAGAAGTCTTGGGTGGGCAATTGTTTCCCTTGAGGCTTGCAGGATGGCAGCTCTGGTCTATGAAACCCATCTGCTGAGTGCTTTCTGATTGGCAAGGCTGAGAAACACAAGCCAGCCCTGCTGAAGAACTTTCTGATTGGCACGCTGTCCTTTCGCAGGGCCTGGAATTGGAGTAAGTTGTTTGGACAACTCCGGGGAGGCAGGTACTTTGCACACACCTATCGTCTGTGAATAAGTCCTGTTCACAAATGGTCATTTGGCAGCTGGTGGTTTCATTGCAGGTTTCTTGAAAGTTGTCCAGGAGCCAGGTTCTGCTATGGAAGCTGCTGGGCAAACACAATCCATCTTCAAAGCTTATAGGATTAGTGCCATGTGTGATGGCAGAGAGTGGTGGGGCACTGTGGAAGCTCCTGAGTGAATGGCAGTGGCTATGAGGCATATTGCTAAAATCCTTAATTAAAGATGGTCATAAGGACTCAACATGCTGAGTTTGAAAATTAAATTCTTTGCTGGAGCGATTATATACTCAGAAACCTGGGTGTTGGCTTCTTCTCAAGACTTCTTTGCAACTCCTTGCTTAAACTAATTTGAAGGATAACATCTCATTAGCACTTTGGTTATATATGAAGATGATGTCTTATTAACAAAGATGTAAGTCCATTCTGAATCTTCAAAATGGCTTTTATGTTAGCTCTAAAGATGACTCATTCAAGGTGGGGTTGGTCAAATAAGAGTCTAAACCTGTTCACCCAAGCTAACATTTTTTTTTTTTTTTGCCACCATGACTCTGCACATTGGTAAGTGGACAACAAGAAATGCATAAAGCAGTGGCCAATTGAATACTGATTAACATTTAGCACTGGTTTTGAGAGCTGCCCATGTAACAGAATGTAGTAATTTGATGTTCAAGACATTTAAAGTTAGAATTGGATCCAGTTGAGCCCCATCTCATTCCACTCAGATACTGTTCTCTCCAGTGGACCAGGATGTGAGAGGACTTTGTGATCAGATTCCTTCTCACTGTTCATGCGAAGTACTGAACGTGGCCATTGCCCAAGGAACACCTGTCTTTTGCCTAACATTTCATTTCCCTCATCTCCTTGAAAGCCAAGTTTAAATGCTTCCTTTTCCTGAAGTCTTTCCCCATCTTCCCATTTAGGAGTTATTACTTCCTTTTCTGAATTACTAATAGATTTAATTCCTTTTTTCTATACTTGACAAAGTGGTTTGTTTACTTGTGTTTGTGCTTCTCAAAGGTTGATTACTTTCCTTTATAACAAACCTTCTTCAGATGTGTTTTTCATCTTTCTCTATTCTGTGTTTTTTTTATTGACTGCAGACAGATGAGCAGCTCCTTTGTTTATTGCATTAGGACATCGTTCTTAGCATAGTTTCATACTCATGGCACAGAACGGACCAGCACAATTTCTGTAACATATTCTATAATATACTTGGCTCAGCTAATGACAATAAAATAGAAGTATAGTCTTAGTGCATTATCTAGACTCCCTTTCCAAGGTCTGAAGAAGCCCAAGAACATTCAGCAATTCTCAGTAATTCTTATGCAAACACTTCCTTGATATGTGAAAGACTGAGGATATTATAAATATAAAGGGGCACATCTGAATACTTTCAGCTTTATAGGCTGCATACTCATCTTGTATACAATACCTTTGTAACACATGCAAGTCATTCATAATTTTGAATAACCACACTTGTATGTTTAAATACCTCACTGTGCCCTCCACATGAACCCTACAGCCACCCATTTAATTCTTACACATATTTGTATTTATTATTGCACAGAGGCTTCATTATTGCACGGAGGCTTCATTATAGCTTGTGACTTTCTTGCTTAAAGATACCAAATGGATTCTCATTGTCCTTAGAATAAGATCTTTTTCCTTTAGCCCTCCCTACAACATCTTATAAGACGTAGCCATTAGCCTATTTTTCTTTCTTCTTCTTCTTCTTTTATTTTTTATTTTTTGACGGAGTTTTGCTCTTGTTGCCTAGACTGTAGTGCAATGGCATGGTCTCGGGTCACTGCAACCTCTGCCTCCCTGGTTCAAGCAATTCTCCTGCCTCAGTCTCCCGAGTAGCTGCGATTAGAGGTGCCAACCACCACGCCCAGCTAATTTTTGTATTTTTAATAGAGACAGGGTTTCAACATGTTGGCCAGGCTGGTCTCGAACTCCTGACCTCAGGTGGTCTTCCCATCTTGGCCTCCCAAAGTGCTGGGATTACAGGCGTGAGCCACCACACCCGACCCTATTTTTCTAAGAGTAACTCTTGTCATGTGGCTCTGCCCAACATGCTTCATCCTCACAGGCCTTATGCAGCTCCTTGGCACACTAAACCTTTCCTTGCCTCTGTACTTTGCACACGCAGCTGCCTGTCTGTTTCACCCCTCCATTGCTTTCTCCCATTCTGTCTATAGTTCTCATCTTTTGTGTCTTAAGAGTTACTTCTTTGAATGTCTCTCTATCATCCTATATGAAAAAATTCCATTATCAGGGTCTAATATTTTTTTCCTTTTTAAAACTCATCTTAACTTATGATGATTTTATTTATTTCTGTTTTGTACCTTTGCCACTAATTGTGAATTCCATGAAGAGGAGAAGCATGTGTATCTTCCTCACTTCCATACCCACAACACTGTGCCTGGTGTCTTGTTGCCATATCACGAGATCTCCATAAATGTATCTATCTTCAAAAATTCATAAATAGAAGGTGCTAAATAAAAATTGATTCAAATTATAACTAAATGTCTGAAGAAATATAGTTTTGAAATTTTGGCATATCCAAGATTTCTAAGAATTGGCAAGAGTATTGAACTCAAAGGAAAAAAAATTAAAAACTATGTCTATCTTTTGGCTACCCCTTTGTTTAATAAGAACAAAATCATTAAGAAAGCTACTTATTAGCACGGCACAAACTTATTCAATTATTTCAAAATCATGTTTATTTGTAGGTTATTTATTTATTTATTATTGTTTGAGACAGAGTCTTGCTCTGTCATCCAGGCTGGAGTACAGTGGCGTTGATCTTGGCTCACTGCAAACTCCACCTTCCGGGTTCAAGCCATTCTCCTGCCTCAGCCTCCCAAATAGCTGGGATTACAGGTGTGCGCCACCATGCCTGGCTAATTTTTGTATTTTTAGTAGAGACGGGGTTTCACCATGCTGGCCAGGCTCATCTTGAACTCCTGACCTCAGGTGATCCACCTGCCTTGGCCTCCAAATGTTCTGGGATTACAGGCATGAGCCACTGTGCCCAGCCGTGTAGGTGGCCCAGCCATTTCATTACCATGAAAATGGGAAGCAGTTTTCAATGTTTTCAATGCCAACACAGAATCCTCTTGCCAAATTGTGTAGGCATAGGCAGGACATCCTATAGGCTGGAATTTACAGAACTGTCTCCAGCCAGCAGCCTTCTTATTAATTTCACAATATGCAGTCAGTTAGTGAGTACTTGGGCAGTCCCTTCAAATTTCATATGGTGATGTTAAGTCTGTCATTTGTGAATAAGGTCACTCCATGAGTTATTTTCTCTTTGGAATGAGGCATTCACACATTTTATTTAAGTGAGTGCCAAATTAATAAGTTTTTCAGTATATAATTTTGATTCAATGAGTAAACACAGATTTTGGTTGTTGCTGGATTTATAGAGGGAGTTACCTGGTTTATTACTATGGGATGACGTAGGAATTGTTTACATGCAGCCTACTTAAAGCTAAGTATTAGCTTTGTAAGCATTTGAAAATGTATGATTATGTAGTTTATCTGCTGGTATTCTTGAGAAAGAGATAGAACTGGTTACCTAATTGCATATAATAACTGGATACTCTTGCTACTAAGGGTTGAACAATTTCCTCGTCTCTCCTGGACTTGAAATCATTCTCCTGGAATGATTGCAGCTGCAGTGGCACCTCCTCACCACCAGAGGGTGGAATATCAACATTTGGTATGAGGATGCAATTAAATATAAGAATTCTAGAGTGAGAATGCCAGGATTCTAAGCCAATATTTCAATCTCAAACTGTAACTTTGAACAGGTTCAATAAGTTTTCTATGTCATGGCTTTTTCATTTTAAAAATTAAAATAAACGTGATGTTGTATATGGTACCAGATTGCCTGCCACATATTGAATGATAAATAACAACAGCTATTATTACTGATTAGGTTAGGAATCTTCATGCAGACTAAGACACTTCTCATGATAACGTCAATCTAGGATTGATATAAAATTATAAGCGAAAACAAGCACAGTTTTTTATGTTTATGATTATGTTGTTGATTTATAATTATGTGTTAATTTTCACATTCCATTCCTTTAAAGGTTGGATTATACTTATTCCCATTAAGGATGGAACTTGTCTTCATCTCCCAAGAGCTCAGCATTTGGTAGTTGTAACATTGAATAATTTATATGTCCTTTATATTTGATCATATGGCTATGCTAAACTTCTTAATCACTTGTTTAGAAACATTAATGTGAAATAAAAAATAAAATAACCATTCTTTTTTTTTTTTTTCAGAGGCAGGGTCTTCCTCTGTAGCCCAGGTTGGAGTGCAGCGGTGTGATCACAGTTTGTAACCTTGAACTCCTGGACTCAAGCAATCCTCCTACCTTGGTTTTCTGAATAGCTAGGACTACAGGCTCACACCACCACACTTGACTATTTTAAATTATTTTGTAGATACAGGGGTTTCACTATGCTGCCCAGGCTGGTTTTGAATCCCTGGACTCAAGTGATCCTCCTGCCTCACCCTCCCGAAGTGTTGGGATTACAGGCATGAGCCACCATGCTTGGGCCTAGTCACTCTCTTCATCCCAATGGTACCAATAATTTATTTACCTCATCCTTGTCTTCGTTTTATCTCATCAACCAAACTCATACCAAATGCCCTAAGTTAATTTTAATCCATTCCTCTTCTCCATTCACCAATGCCCTAAGTTAATTCTAATCCATTCCTCATCTCCATTCAAGAAGTTTCATAAAGAACAATTGCATAGCAATGGAGGAATACTAGAAAAAGCGTGAAGAGATCTGGCTTTCAGCCTTGCCTCCATCAATTCACTGCATAAATTTGGACAAGTCACTCTGCCTCTCTGGATATCTTTTAAGATAATGAGTTT
This sequence comes from Theropithecus gelada, assembly GCF_003255815.1. Classification (NCBI taxonomy): domain Eukaryota; kingdom Metazoa; phylum Chordata; class Mammalia; order Primates; family Cercopithecidae; genus Theropithecus; species Theropithecus gelada. The sequence continues at coordinate 32,571,624 of NC_037670.1, read as the reverse complement.
AGATGAGAAGCTCTCTAAGGTCCCTTCCAGCTGTCACATCCTACAATTTTCGGTCAGAATCTTAATAACATAGAATTAACATTACATGACATCTTGTCAAATCTGTCTGTTGAATGAAATCTTCACTTGCATTTAAGACCATCTGATTTTTATTAAGATTACATATAAAATTTTAACAGGACAGACCAAAGACTGAAGTCAGTACATTATTAGTTCCCACAGATGCTAGTCAGGATCCACAACTGTAAAATTAGTAATCTTATAGTATTTAATCTTATAGTATTAATCTTATATTAATTCATCTTATATTATTAATCTTATAGTATTTGAGAGAAACTCTTGAGAATAAATTAAAAGTATATTTCTGCAGTCAAGTGCATGTTAGTCTACCACAAAAGAGGCTTTTACTGAGGAAAATGAATAACTTTTCTTAAATATAACGTTCTATGAAATAAATCAAGTACCATATAACCCTTCTCAGACACTGTAATGCATATAGAAAAAAATTTTAAGTTATAGAATACTTCAAATTCTTATGCAGAATATAGAAATGGTATTTTGCCAGATTTCTGTTTCTAATGAGAAATAGATATTTTATAATGTGATAAAGTAAAGCATATGTGACATCATTTGTTCTCTGAGACTATCTCTAAATAATTTTGCTTCTTTGGCTAGTTCTTGGTCACTTACAATTCAGTTATATGACACATTAATTCAAATAGCCAAACAAAAAACAAAAGAAGTAAAACATAAAAGTTGGAGGATTACACAGTGTCTATGCAGCTCTTAACAATAAGTAATTGGAGAAAAGAATGAACCATAGTGTTTTGACTATCTGAGTATTACAGTCCACATTTTCTGACCCTTTGTTCCATTGTATCTTGGATGTGAAAGCATTATAGTTTATTGTAGTAATTATACCCTTGTTTTTGCTTCTTTCCCCAGATATAGTTGTTCTTGCCTTCCTCTGAGGTTATCTTTGAGTGAAGCTATTTTTCTGTTTGTGTGTGATCCAGAAATGTGAATTTGTTTTTGAGCTGTCTCACTTCTGTAGGCACTGGAGTTGTGACAGTGTGTCATTAAGACATTGAGATTGTGCTAAATCCATTGTGATGACGATGATCAGAGGATTGGTGACAACTAGTTTATCTAAAAAGAGTTCCACTAGCAAAAATGAATGCGTGTTTGATGTGTCATTGACATATCCTGGGGACTGTCACCTAGCTCAATTCCATTTATTTATTCAATATTTATTTATCTTTTATTGAGTACAGGCATACCACATTTTATTGTGCTTTTCTTTATTGCACTTTGCAGATACTGCATGTTTTACAAATTAAAGGTTTGTGGCAACACTGAGTTAAGCAAAGCTATTGGCATCATTTTTCCAATAGTGTGTGCTCACTTCAGGTCTCTGTGCCACATTTCGGTAACTCTTGCAGTATTTCAGACTTTTTCATTATTATTTTATCTGTTATGGTGATCTGTGATCAGTGATGTTTAATGTTATTCTTGTAATTGTTTTGGGGTGCCACAAACCACATCCATATAATGAAATGGGAAAAGTTCTTTTGTTCTCCCTTGCAAGGCATGCAATGGGGTTGTGGCTCGCTTCTTTGGTGATCCCCTGCTCAAACCTCTGGGGGAACAGGCAGATGGACGGGTTGTGGGGCTCCAACCCTACAGCAGTGTCTAGGAGTGAATGTTTACAGCTGTAGCCCCCATGGGCTGTGTTACGGTGTTCTTTCAGTTTAGCTGTCCATAGGCAGCTTGTGTTAGTCAGCTCAATTACACCCTCTGCCTTATCACAAAGACAGGGGGCTTTCTGTATCCCAGAGTTTGTTGCCTTGGTATACCAGAAGAATCAGAGCACATGTGGGCTTGGAGAATGAGTTGAGTGCAAGTTTTATTGACTAGAAGTGGCTCTCAGCATATCGGGGAGCCAGAAGGGACATGGAGTGGGAAGGTGGTTGTACCCTGGAATTGGGCCCGCTCAGTGGCCAGGCTCTCCTCTAACTGCCCCAGCCAAACTTCACATCATTCCACCAGTTGATGGTCTGCAGGTCTGCCAGGGTCTGTCAGTGTGCTCTTCCACCAGTGCATTCCTCTTGACGTCCAGCCACTTGTGTCTTCTTCTGCTGGTGTGTTCCTCTTGATGTCCAGCTGCTTGTGTGCATGCCCACTAGGGTTTCGGGTTTTTTATAGGCACAGGATGGGGGGCGTGGCAGGCCAGGTGGTCTTGGGTAATGCAACATTTGGGCACAAAAATCAGAAATGTCTGTCCTCACCTAGGTCCGTGGGCACAGGCCTGGAGGGTGGAGCCATAGCTAGGCCTCTTGCACCAAATAGCTAACTTGTGAATGCAAAGGAAAAGTCCTTAAAGGAAATTAAAAGTGCTAACCTATACTAATGAGAAGAATGATACTCTATATGAACACACAAATGATAAGAAAGCAAAACAAGCTCCTTGCTGATATGGAAAAATTTCAGCGGTCTAGATAGAAGATCAAACCAGCCACATTACCTTAAGCCAAAACCTAATCCAGGGTGAGGTGCTAACTCTATTCAATTCAATGAATACTGAGAGAGGTAAGGAAGCTTTAGAAGAAAAGTCAGAAGCTAGCAGAGGCTGATTCATGAGGTTTAAGGAAGGAAATCATCTCTATAACATAAAAGTGCAAGGTAAATCAGTAAGTGCTGATGGAGAAACTGCTGCAAGTTATCCAGAAGATCTAGCCAAGATCATTGAAGAAGGTGGCTACACAAAACAGCAGATTTTCAATTTAGATGAAATAGCATTCTATTAGAAGATAACATCATCTAGGACGTTCAGAGCTAGAGAGAAGTCAATGCCTGGCTCCAAAGTTTCAAAGGACAGGCTGACTCTTTTTTAGGGGCTAATGCAGCTGGTGACAAGTGCAAACCAATGCTCATTTACAGTTCTGAAAATCACAAGGCCCTTAAGTATTATGCTAAATCTGACCCACCTGTGCTCTGTAAATGGAACAACAAAGCCTGGATGACAGCACATCTGTTTATAGCATGGTTTACTGAATATTTGAAGCCCATGGTTGAGACCTACTGCTAAGGGAAGATTCATTTCAAAATATTACTGCTCATTGACTATGCACCTAGTCACCCAAGAGCTTTGATAGAAATGTACAAGAAGATTAATGTTGTTTTCATGCCTGCTAACAGAACAGCTATTCTGCAGCCCACAGATCAAGAAATAATTTTGACTTTTAAGTCTTTTCAGTGGTCTGGAACCTGCAATATCTCTGAGGTGTGTCTGTATTAACTGCTGGCAAGATTCTGTTAGACAAGATTCTGTTTTGTTCATGGAGGGTACAATGAGGGTAAACAAACAAGTAAAAAATAGTACTGAATAAAAATAATACTTTTAAATATTAAAAATTGGTACACACACACACACACATATATATATATATATAATGCTAGTATTGTTTAGGAAATAATCAACTTTACTGACTATAGAGTTTATTTAAAAGGGGTAATCCTGGCATGGTGGCATGTGCTTGTAGTCTCAGCTACTCAGGAGGCTGAAGAGGGAGGATTGCTTGAGCCCAGGAGTTCTGGGTTGTAGTGTGCTCTGCTGATTGGATGTCCACAGTAAATCTGCATCAATATGATGACCTCTTGGGAGCAGGGGACCCCTACATTGCCTAAGGAGGGGTAAACTAGCCCAGACTGGAAATGGAGAAGGGAAAACTCACTGCTGATCTGTAGTAGGATCATGCCTGTGAATAGCCACTGCACTCCAGCCTGGACAACATAGTGAGACCCTGTCTCTACAAAAAAAAAAAAAGCAACCAACCAACCAAACAAGGTGAGAAAAAAGATATTTCTGTGAACTTTGAAGGGAGGAGAGCTATATTCCTGTAATAGATCCTAGGCTGTATATGATCTCAGTCCTACACCATGTGTTCATGGAAATGGGAGTGGGTAGCATTGATGGAGTGTACGTTGGTGAAGTGTAGGTAGGTAAAGGAGTGGTGAGAATGGGGCTGGAAGGAAGGCAGAGATGGGTTGCAAATGGCCTTTACAATTATATTAAGGGGACTTCATTGGGAAGGAGGATTGTTGAAGATTTTAAATGAGTGTCTCATTTAAAAACATGTTAGCTACAAGTAACAGAAATTGTAATTCAAAATGGCTTAACCAATAAGAAATTTTACTGGCTTACATAAACCAGTGTCCAGAAGTGAGATGGTCCAGGCTCTGTTCTCCTGAATTTCTCTTGGTTCTGTCCTCTTTCATTTGATGACTTAATTTTCAGGTTAGGTCGGGCATGGTGGCTCACGCCTGTAATCTCAGCACTTTGGGAGGCTGAGGCAGGCACATCACTTGAGGTCAGGAGTTCATCAATAGCCTGGCCAACATGGCAAAACCCCATCTCCACAAAAAATACAAAAACTAGCCGGGCATGGTGGCATGCACCTGTAATCCCAGCTACTCAGGAGGCTGAGGCAGGAGAGAATCACTTGGACCCAGGAGGCAGAGGTTATAGTGAGCTGAGATTGTGCCGCTGCACTCCAGCCTGGGCAACAGAGGGAGACCCTGTCTCAAGAAAAAAAAAAAATCAGGCCATATGCAAAACGGATGCAGCATTCCACATACAACAAATTCCGGAGGTAGAGAGAGTCCCTTTAAGAAACCCCAGAGAAAGAACTTTACCAGAAGCATGGTTCCGCATGGCTCCTTGTTTCTCATTGGCTTACATCAGATCACATGCTCATTCCTGAACCAATCACTTTCAGTAGGTACTGGGGTGCTCTAGAGTGGCCAAACTCAATCCTAAAGCCTAAGGCATAACCACATTCATTTGCAGGACTATATGTGGACGAGGAGGGAGGCACAAACAAAATTCAATTTCCATAGAAGGAAAAGCGAGAAGGAAAACAGCTGTGAGAGCAGCGAACGATGAGCTACCCACATCCACTCAGATATTTGAAAATGTAGATGATTGTGTTCCACTTAATGTAAGAATATAATGGACTATCTGGTTTTACATCCAGATACAAGCCCAGGATATCAACAGGTAAAGTCTTACTTCTCAGTCCGTGTCACCTATGCATGGTACTGCCAGGTCTCAGACAGTTTTCAGGTGACTTCTACTATAACATCAGATGGCTTTATAGTCACCAAATAAAAGGAGGAGGGAGTGAAGCACCAACATTAAAAAGAAAAAGAAAAACTCTTAGATATTATATTCTTATTATTATAGTGGAATGCATACATGTTTAATTTCATCCATACCTAAACCGTTTGTTTCACATGACACTAGCTACTGAAGTCAGTTAAAATCCTGACCTCAGAATTTTATTATGGCTTATATATGTCTAGGAAGGAAGATTACACAGGTAGGATTTTGATAATTTTCTCATAAAAACAGCCAGGCTTTTACTTGCTAAAACAGCACTGCTGTCTCTGGCTCTTTCCTTCCTAGACTAGACCCATTAGTAGTTTAACCAAAGTGAAGTGTCCTGATTAGGCTTAAATGGCCACGAATAGAAAAGCAGAGATAATCTCCTGTCCAATCTCTGAGTCTACTTAGCAGAAATTCCCAGGAACTAGCTCTCTGTTGTTAGAAAACTCTGCCTATTAGGGAACCTACTCCTTTCCTTCAAAGTGAATATTTTATTTTTAGACAAAAAGTGGGGATTTCAAATTCCCAACAGACATAAAGAAAACTAACAACAAGATTTATGATCTGATACCAGATTAAATGAGTTTATTTGAAGAAAAAGAAATCAACTCTTGATGCATTTTTAACTAGAAAAGGAAGGGGAAAATACAAGAAAACAGAAGAAAAAGAGATGAGTATTCTATGAGAAAAGTTATTTTAATATTAATAGGTTTTAAAAAATTATCTCTTCTGGTTAGTAGAATATAGATTCTATCTAGATAATAGCTGAGATGGACTTTGAGAGAAACAATTGTAACATGGAGATTTGGAGCCCTTAGCAAGTTGATCGGTAGAAGCCAAATCCACAAGTTGGTCTGTAATCAGAAGATTGGAACGTCCTAGAGAGAACATATGTTGGGTGGCAGAATCCAGATCTGTAGCCCAGGGAAGGGAAGCCATAGCCTCTATAACCCGGGGATCTGAAGTCACTGGACCCACAGCCCACTGAGTAGCAGCTCCTCGATCCATAGCCCAGGGAGCGGCTGCTGCTGGATCCAAAGCCTAGCGATCCAGAGTAAGTCGACTGGCAGGGACCGCAGAGTAAGGAGATTCTGGGGCTGTAGCAGGAGGTCTGGCAGGGGCTGGACTCCACACAGGACATGTGGCAGCTAGGGGTGTCCGAGCAGGTCTCCTGAAAACTCTTATAGACAGAGAGGAACCCAGCTGGCAGGTGCTGGGAGAGCAGAGGTCAGTGCTGCAGACCAGGTTGCTGTGGTATGAATAGCCACAGGAGTAGCCTGGGTAGCGCAGGTAGCCCCCACAGGAGCTGGAGGAGAAGTTTCCAGAGCAGTAGTTGTAGGACATATTGACAGGAGATGTGAGTTCAGCTGAGTTGCACTGAGAAGATGCCCTCATGTCCCTGCCTGTGCCCAGTGATGTTTGTACCCTCAAGCTGCTGGGTGTGATGCAGTATCTGGGACACCTCCCCCCATTCTTGTGAATGTGTTTCCATCAAATGACTAAGTAACCTAGGTTATAAATATAACTCAACAAAATCATTTGTCGTTAACAACAGTGTATTAATTCCGGTTTATAGAAGCCCATTGGCTTCTCTCTCTGTTTCTCTCTGTCCCTCTCTCTCCCCCACCCCGCCCCCCATCTCTTTGTCTGTCTGTGTCTCTCTCTCTGCCGAAATAAGAGTCAAGCTCAATAAAAGGGGTGGTCATGATACACATAGTGCCTCCTCACCCTTTTATTGAGCTTGACTGTGGGCATTCTGAGCTTCAGCCTGCAAATTCTTACTGGTACTCCTAACAGTCATCAGCACCCACCCACTCCCATTATTTACATATGCTTTATTAAGCATTAACTACATGCACAACATTTAAGAGTGTCCTGTGATTTAATCTTTGCCAACATCTTATGAGATACAAATGGTCATAAACAATTTAGAAGTGAGGCCATGGAGGTTTCGAGAAGTTAGGTAACATTCAGGTAATAAACAAATCATGGACCCCATGCCATCCCAGGTGTATCTGTCTTTAAGGTCAGCAGAACCATGCTATATAGACAATTTGTGAAGCTTGTAATTTCTGCTCCCCAAATCACATGGACAATTGAGTATGCAGGTGAAAAAACAAAAAACTTTCAAGGTGTTAATATTTGCATTTCATCTGATATATCTACTTGAGTATTCTTACCCCTTTTATGAATTCCCCAAATATAGCCAGCTGAGGGGACAGCTTAATTGATTTTGGTTATTTTTTTAGTATTCAGAGTTACTATAGAGATGTTTTGTTACAAATTATCTTCTATTTGCCCTCTCACTCAGCTTATCCTCTTTAAGCAACTCGTGTTTTATCCACCATGGAGTTATTAGATTCTTTTTTAGTGTGAGGCAGAAAATTCTTTGGCAAACACAGACTTTCACTGGGACTAGTTGTTAAAAACTGATATGCCTTTAGTGAGTTGACTACCAATAAAATACATTTGCAGAAACTTGAATTTTAATAGGGTGCCGACCTTTTGCCAACTCAGTTGGGAGTGAGAAATATGACACCTTTGAGAGTGATTCATTTCACTCGTTGCTCAGCTTCTCCTGTTCATCCTTTTAGGAAGACAAAGCAGCATAAAATTTACCATTATATTAAGTAGTTAAAATTATCTTTACCACTATAAAACATCAATGGTATAAAGAAAAATCTTGGAATTAGAAATGTCTTTTTTCCCCACTTATTATCATATCCAACTTCTGCCTTCAAGCATCTTTTAGAAACTGGAAAGCAAAAAGCTATTTATGTAATTTGATCTTTTCAAACTGTTTCATAGATGATTGTTTTTTGTAATCTCCTGTAGTATTTGCTTATCTGGCAACAAGGGAATATTTTGTCCATTGTTTTGCTAACAAATTTCTACCAAGTGTATTGCTCACATTACACCAAATCCGTTTGTGAAAGAGATACCAAAATGGAGTCATTTATGTCAAACTCTAACAAAATGGGGTCAAGAGAGACCACAAAAAAATCCTCATGCACACATGCCTGTAACAAGGCTTATCACAAGAACTTCTTCAAATTGCAGTATTCCAGATAAATAGCTTCCAGGACAGCTACCTAGCAACAGCTGTCTTTACCAATAAACAAATGTCAATTCCTGCAATGAGCTTTTGACCAGTGAATCTTGTCTCAAAGCAGCTTAGCTGGACCTCTCTTTGTATTTAACAACTTCTCCTGTGCCCTGACCCCTTGGATGTGCCTATGATCCATCATCCAGCATAGCATGCATGTTCCCAGATTGTACTCCTCTGCTCTTTCCAATTAAAACTCATTTGTTCTGAAAAGCATGTGTGAGTTTCTTTTTAGGTTGACACTTCTCATCCTTCAATGCCAAAATCAAACTCCTCCTATCAGACAGGTGTTCATCTCAACTAGACTTTAGCTCTTCAGGAACAAAGATCTCAGTATTTGATAATCTAGTTGACACACACACACACACGCACGCGCACACACACACACACTGTGGAGGAATTGCAAGGGATGTATTTTGAAATGGCTCATGCAGGGTGAGTAGTAGTTCAGCTTGCAGGGAAATTACATATGTGAGAAGAACACAATACACAGAAGTTTTGTGGGGTCAGTGATGGTGCTTAGTCTTCTTTGACCTAATTCCTGGCACATCATGGTGCTCATTGATTATTTATATCAAATAATTGACTTCTATTTTACTTTCACTCAAGATAAATGTATGCATGTGAAAATAATGTTTCTGCTTTTAAAGTTACCTCTAATTAAAAGTGAAATGAATATTAAATCTATCTTTTATAAATGAATATATCCCCAAGTTAATCATAACCAGTAAGCCAAGGCCTATTAAGATAGACTGCCACTTAGAAGATGAATGGGGGATGGAAATTAAGGTTTTAGTGTGTAGGGGCACTTCCCGAACAATCTTTATAGTCCTTGTATGTGAATGTGCACTTGTTCTCTTCTCATTACACAAGGCAGCAGGATCAAATAAACTATAATTGGTAAAGGTGATCAGTTAGCTTAACCAGAAGTCTGGGTACAATTTTACATTGCAGTAATATTTTAATTATGGCTTCTTTCCATTATATTACTGATGCAAAAAACCATACACACTACCCAAGCATTTCTCTTAGCTCAAATTCTCCATCACAACCAGCTATATACCAATTTTCCTGAATCACTGTGGTATCAAAGTCTTTTAATTAGTTTTCCTCTATTCCTGTAGGCATATCAGTGTTATTTAGGGGATGTCCAGGAGTCTACTATAGCCACTATTAATCTCAGCTATTTTATAATTTCTCAAATTCTACGTAATTTTTTTAAAAGATAAAAATAACTGTAATTTTTAAAAATTAAATATTTACATAGGTTACTTTTGGAACTTGGAATACTATTCTAAAAGTAGATATCACTAATTTTTTCAAAAATTAAAATCTGTCATATATGTAACTTAAGGCAATGCAATAGTTTCATTTATTTATTTATCTATCTATCTATCTATCTATCTATCTATCTATCTATCTATCTATGTATCTATCTATCTTTGAAACAGGGTCTCACTCCCATGGCCCAGGCTGGAGTCCAGTGGTGTGATCTTGGCTAACCGCAGCCTGGAGTTCCCGAGCTCAAGTGATCCTCCCACCTCAGCCTCCCAAGTGACTGGTACTACAGGCATGCACCACCAGGCCTAGCTTTTTGTTTTTTTAATTTTTAATAGAGATGTGGCCTTTCTATGTTGCCCATGCTTGAGCTCAAACGCCTGGGCTCCCCACCTCAGCCTCCCGAAGTTCTAGGATTACAGGCATGAGCCACTGCGCCCAGCTTTATACAATAGTTTTAAATATAAAGAGCCACTTCTTTATTAAGTAAATTAGAAAACATCTCTCTAAGAATTTAAACACATTTAAATAAATTTTGAGAAAGGTCAAATATTATGGTTATATATTTACTGAATTAGGAAATTCTGCCAAAATAGTTTGCATCACTTCATGTCACCTTTTTATAAAGCTGTTTGGATCTGAAAGTGCTTTCGTGGATTTCATACTAATGCTTCATACCATTGAAGGAGCTATAATCATAGAATAATAATTTGTCAACTGAGGATACGATGTCATGTAGTCAAAAAGCTGTGAGCTTGGGATTGGAATACATGTCTCTGGCTCTGAGTCCAGTTCTTTCTTCCATTAGGCTGGTGCAAAAGTAATTGTGATTTTTGACATTAAAAGTAATTGCAGAAACTGCAATTACTTTTGCACTTTACATGATGCAAATGCATGAACCTTAAGAGAAATTGTATATTCTCTTCACTTTGTATTTCCATAAACATAGCCCTCTAGCATGTATCTCATATTTGTACATATTCTTGAATACATCTCATTTGAAGTGCTTAATTTCCCTTACTTTGACTATATCAATATGTTCACTTTAAAAATCAAAATCTCTTACAAATTTCAGTGCTTGAAGTGATGCTCAATATCTGTCCTCAATCCATACCCCAAGCAAAATTGCCTTTGGGGCCTTCCTCAATTATTTTTCTCTTTCCAATTGCTTCATTCTCTTTCATTCTAATGGTTCTTTTATTCTCAGCCTTATAACCATGCTCAATCTTCTTCAATCCAAAAATTTTAAATAGTGCCATTTTCTCTATGATTATATAGCTCTTCTTATTTTACATCAGGATTATCTAAAGAGGCGTGCAATCAGCTTGTCAGCTACCTCACTTTTAATTCTCTTTTCAATAACTGATATGATTAGGCTTTGTGTCCCTGGCCAATTCTCATTCTGAATTGTAATTGCAATAATTCCCATAATACCCGCGTGTCAAGGGAATTACCAGGTGGAGGTAACTGAATCATGGGGGCAGTTCCCCCATGCTGTTCCCGTGTTAGTGAGTGAGTTAGCACAAGATTTGATGGTTTTATAAGGTGCTCTTCCCCTTTCACTCAGCACTTCTCCTTCCTGCCGCTTTGTGAAGAAGATGCCTTGCTTCCCCTTCATGATTGTAAGTTTCCTGAGGTCTCCTCAGCCATACTGAACTGTGAGTCAGTTAAACCTCTATCCTTTCTAAATTACCCAGTCTCGGGCAGTTATTTATAGCAGTATGAAAATGGACTAATACAGTTACCATCTTGTTTCTGTCTGGTTTAAAACTCTTCTGGAATTGCTCTGATATGGTCAGCAGTAGCCTCAATGCTGCCAAACGTGATGTATGTTTTTAAGATGATCTCATGCGAACATTTAACCATATTCAACACAGACGACTATGTCCTTAACCTTAAATCATGTTCATCTATAGACTTCCATGAGATTACAGTTCTAGTCCCCTATCGAACTTTGACTAATTCTTTGTTACCATTAGTTGAATTTCTTTCATAATATTCCTTAAGACTTGGTATTGATCTCTGGACATATTCTCTCTATAGAGGAGACACCTCCATTCCATGGCTTCAACTACCATCCATATTCTGTGACATTTAAATATTCAAATTATCTTTCCAGTCTGTATAGTCTTTTTCTTTTTTAATTCTAGACCTAAATATCCAAGTACTTCTTGCCATTCCACTTAAAGGTTTCATAAGGGTGTTGAACTTTTATGTGTATGACATTGAACTTCTGCTCTTCTCTTGTGAGGCAGAAATATTTTTGTCTCCTATTAGTAAACTGCATTTCCACCTATCTAGTTGTTTAACTCAGACAATTTAGAATCCTCCTAACATACACAATCTACCCTGAGCATTGGCCATTTTATTTCCCAAATCTATCTTACATTTATCCACTCCTATTACTGCTTTCTGTGTAGTTCAGGATTTCTCACCCTTGGTACCAGGGGCATTTAGGGCTGGATAGTTTTTTGTTGTGGGGAGATATCCTGTGCATTGCAAGGCAGTTGGCAGTATTCTTGGCCTCTACCCACTAGATGCCAGTAGCACACCTCCCCCTTAAAATTACAATTAAGAATGTCTCCAAAAATTGCCTAGGGGAGACAGCAAAATTAGCCCTGGAGGAAAAGCATTGTCCTTGTCTGAGGTAGTCTCCTTTCTTGGTGGAACAACCAAAAATAATGTCGAGATTGTCTGCCTCTTTTTTTTAAAAAAAGTCTCCTCCAGTCTTTCTTCTACACTCCTGCCTGATTTTCTTTTCTTTTTTCTTTCTTTCTTTCTCTTTCTCCTTTCTTTCTCTCTCTCTCTTTCTTTCTTTCCTTTTTCCTTCTTTCTCTCCTTCCTTCCCCTTTCCTTTCCTTTTTCCTTTTATTTTTCCTTTCCTTTTTTCTTCCCTTTCCTTTTCTTTTTCCTTTCCTTTCTTTTCCATTTTTCTGCCAGATCTGAAAACAGAAATATAGTCATATCACTTTCCTGATTACAACTTCCTGATTGATTTACCATACACTGAGGATGAAACAAATCCTCTATATGATCTGTAAAGCTGTGTAATTGAGTCCCTGCTCATGTCTCTGACTTCATGTTCATACAGTGTTCTTTCTCTTTCTCACAAACACACTGGTCTTTGTTCCACATTAAAGTATCTGAAGCTATTTTCTAATCCAAAGACACACTCTTCTCTCTGCCTTGAACATTTTTTCTTCATCTGGATGAAAATAATTAAGCCTTTTCTCACCTCAAAACATTATATCTCAAGATAAAGTAGGTTCTCCTGTTGTGATTTTTAAATTATCTCTGTACTTAATTCTAATTTTTAAAAAATATTTATTTCTTAGACTCTTCTAGAATACAGCAGTGCTACTAAACAAACCAGTCCATGACAGTTCACCAATTGACCATGAGTTAAGTGTGTATATCAATATGCAAATGAATGCATGGCTACCTTCCTTAAGAAGCCTTGCATGATTAAAAATTTCAGCTTAAGGAAATCATATGTCAAACATACCTGCTTTACCCTGTACCCTGATCTATGATCCACTCTTTGAATGACACATTTCTGAATTGTAATATCTAAAGTTGAGTTGGGGGCAAATACTACCTGTGTTCTTTCTTATTTGACATGAAATTCTCAGCTCAAGAGTAGTCAAAGTTAATAGCTATTGTTGTTCAATAAATACTTAATGATAAACTAGATAATTACTGGTTTTATCATTGCTGAATATCTCCTATCTTATCCTGTTCCTAGACCTCTAACCTCCTCTTGGATGTTTTACAACAGTAAACTCAGAGGAGTCTTAACTGCCCTCTTAATCAGTACCACTTGGTCCAGACTTGCTTCTATTCCTTTGCACCCTAACTTAGCTATAATATACCATCTATAGTCTGAATACTAAATAAACACTTGTTAAACGGAATCATCCTGTCCAATTTTTTAAATATAGCAATGCGAAATTTGAAAGCTAGAGAGATTCATTTCAAGTAAATTCAGCAAGCATGCAGTGAAGTGTAGGCATTGTGGTGAGAGGTGAGGATAGGGAGATGAGTGAGAGATAGCCCTATCCCTGAAGGAGGCATGTCTTAATCTTTCTCTGGAAAACGAGTGGAAGTATGTTAATAGAAGATAAGTGACTTTAGAGACGTGTGTCATACTCCATTAAATTCAATCACTTTTGCTGTTCTCTCAGACCCGGAAGCTACTAGTCAAAGCTAAATAGAGTCTTAGATCCTTTGCATTTACATATCCTGAATTCTTTTGAACCTTGTTAGTGTTTTATGTAGAAAAATTGTAATTCTTGGATTAAAAATTATTGTAGGCTATGGAATTTTTTCCCTACTTGTAGAAAGTGGGCTGTCTTTTCACGTTGCTTCTGACAAAATCAACAGCCAAGTTATCCAAATAGTAATTCGTCATAGTAAAAATCATGCAACTTCAGTAAGCCAATAACTAAAACGAGCTCAAGGAAAAACTGTTTATACTTGAATTCCTTAAAAGACTGCTATATTAAATAATAGCATTTCTGTCACATTGTAAACTAACAAGAGCACATGAAATATCCCCTAATTTCTATTATATATAATTTCTATTTTCAGACATAAATTTTTAGTGTAGTTTCTTAATGTTGATTTTTTTTTTTTTAAATCATATAACGGTGACAGAACCTTTCTCTCTGAGAGAAACTAACTAGTTTATGGTCAGCCAGTTCCTAAAACGGGGTTTGTGGAGATGAATATGAGGGACAGCAGCATTTCCTGGCAGTGTATGAAGGGGCATTAGGCCCATTCGTAGAAGCCACGCCTGTACATTGGTCTAAGTAAGTTGACAGGCTTTTCCTTGTAGAGAAGTAGTTTGGGTGGCAAGAAGCTGGGACTGTAATTCAAGCTTTGGGTACTACTGGGTCTATAACTTAAAGACTGGAATTCATTGAATTCATAGCCTAGAAAGCACCCTGTCATAGAAAGCACAATATATGGCTGCCGGAGGGCTTATAGTAGCTCATCTGAGAGTCTTACAGAGAGACCCGTCTTGGTGGAGACTAGGAAAGCAGAGGTCAGTGGGGTGGACCAAGTAGCTGGGGTAAGAAGAGACACAGGATTAGACTGAGTAGAGCAAGAGTTCCCCAAGTGAGTAGGAAGAGAAGTTTCCAGTGTAGCAGCTTAATGTGTGACTGCTGGATCTGATTCACTTTTTATTAGTGTCAAAGGATGTCTAAATGTCACCTTATTGCCTAGAAGCTTATGTGCTCTGATGCTATGGGTACGAGGTTTTAAATGCCCAGCTTTATTATTCTTTTGCCCTACAATTTGCCTAGGAACATCTCCTTAGTGTGTTGTCCAATTTCAGCTGAAAAGATTAATACCATCATAAATACGCATATCCGTATTTTATAACCAAAAGCCACTTTACTCTCAGTCTTGGACTTCAGATGATTGTTGTATGGTCAAAGCAATTGGATCGATCATTGGCAGCTTAATTCTTGACTGAGAGGATCACTTAGAGCATGCTGAGATGTAGCTCTTTTTCTCCTCCCTGCTTACAGTTTTATATTTTGCTGTGATTCTTTTCTCAGTCATTCCTGATATGGTTTGCCATATTGCCAAGCATGTGTTTGTGTTTACTAACAACTAATATAGGAGATAGACATCATCACGATGCTCTACAAAAATTGAAAAAGTTTTATTAAAAAAAATTCTACTTGGCTCTCTTTACCAGTTGGATGGATACAGAATGCCTTATATAAGTGGACTTAAATTACATTAGTTAAGAAGATAGAAATTTCAGGCCAAATACTTTAAAAAAGTATTCTCTGTTGGACACGATGGATCACACCTGTAATCCCAGCACTTTGGGAGGCCAATGCAGACGGATTGCCCAAGCTCATGAGTTTGCGACCAGCCTGGGCAACACGGTGAAACCCTGTCTCTACTGAAATACAAAAAAAATTAGCCAAATGTGGTGGTGAGTGCCTGTAATTGCAGCGACTCTGGAGGCTGAGGCAGGAGAATTGCTTGAACACGGGAGGCGGAGGTTGCAGTGAGCCGAGATCGCGCCACTGCACTCCAGCCTGGGCCACAGAGTGAGACTCTGTCTCAAAAAAAAAAAAAAAAAAAAAAAGTAATCTCTCACATTTATTGTGTGGAAACTTTTAATGGCCCCTTAGGAACTGTGTTTATAAGCAGTAAAACAAATACGAAAGTATTTGCTTCAAGCACATTGAAAATTGCTGAACAAATAAAAAGTTCCAAAGTAATGTTGTAGATAGTCACATTTCCCTATTATGAGAGAGGGGAAATTACATCTACAGATGAGCCTAGATATAGGAATGTGGTGGCCTGGAGAAGAAAAGACATTGGTGAGGACAAGAAATTAATGGCAAAGAAATGGATCTAACCAGAAGGCTCATAGAATAAAATAAATTTTAAAAAATGGATACAAAAAAGCATTAAGGGAATGGCGACTTAGGTTATACCCGGGATAAAAATACAAAGGAAACAGAATAAAACACACTTTTGTTTACATAGGTATGATGTTTGGGAGGGAATGAATTACACTATTGTGTACTCTAGTGGATACGTTAAATGTTTAGAAATTGACATGAGTACCGTGTAAATGTTTAGAGGCTTCTAAACATTTAAAATGTGCCAAACAACTAATATATGTTGTTAAATACTAAACACATTTTAAAGGTATAAAATCTGCTAAATATTTATAATTTCTAAACGTTTAAAACATTTTCGCAAAAAAATGATATGTTTAGGATAAATATTTCATTTTAGGGTGCATAAAAGAATACAATGTATATGGCTCACTCGAAGCACCCATGTGCATTTAGTTTCTGGTCATAAGTTGCATACATTTATAGTCTAATAATAGTTAACATTTATGGAGTGATTTCTGTACGTAAGAAATTCTTCCGGCTGCTTCACTTATCCTATCATTTGCCTCTCATCGTAACCCCATGATCAAATTGCTATCATTCATTGTCTCTCTTTTACATTTAAGGAAATTAAGTTTTTGAGAGATTCCATAATGTTTACAAGGCAAATAGCTGGTGTTAGACTTGGGAATTCAGATAAATAAATATATATGGTGTTTCTTCAGGATTTACATGCTTTGACAATTTAAATAGGTTCAGTCTCACAGCAGGCAGAGTAATGTGCAGGTAAAAAAATACATTATTAACTTAATGCTTAAATCTTCTAAGGAATGTTTCTAAAGCACAAAAACTGAGAAAATCCTGGAAGTACAGAGACCATAGTGGGGACCTTGAGCATGACATTCTCATGATCAAGCACTCCTGTTATCTGGAGGACAGCATGGGAGACCAGGCAAAACTTGGGATATCAGTTGGTTACTAGACCTAGCAGCCCCGACTCCTCTGTTTTTAAAGCAGCGTGATCCTTACAAACTCTTTACCTTCCACTAGAACTATCCTAGCTCTTCTTTCATTTTAGGAAGATTGTTAGTGTTGGTAATGAAGTTATGACTTACCAAAGACACTTAGTCACTCAGGAATTATATGCCTATTAACAGGCAGGACTCCTTTGGACAGTGTCAATTCTACATGATTTCAGCAACTTGAGGGCAATGCGGCTATCCATATTGGAAAGGCTAGCCTTTCCAATCAGTTCAGCTGGCAAAGATGATAACTTATGGTGTCCATTCGTTTTGAGTTTCAAGACCATCATTAAGCTACATCTTATTTGGCATCCCCAACAGAATCATAGTAGATGTTCACTATTTGGGTAATGGATACACTAAAAGCTCAGACTTCACGACCATGCAAAATATGCATATAAGAAACTTGCATGGATACCATCTAAAAATATAAAAATTTTAAAAAAATCATAGTGTATTCATGATTATCTGTTACCATCAAGAATAGAATGTGTTAGTTATGCTGGTAGTCAAATGGGTGCCTGGTGGCATTCTGGTTTAATGTTGGGTTTTTTTCTAACTTTTTAGTGGCTATCATTATATGCTACAGTAATTAATAGGGGTTTGCCCCGAATAGTATTTCAACAGGTAAAAGATTACTTTAAAAAAAGGTTGATGCTCTTGTTTGTTTTTCTACCTGTTTTACTCAGATCCAGCACAACAGTTAAAATTTAGAAGAGCAAATATATTAATTTAGTTACAAGTAAACTTTATTAGACAACATTTATTTTTAGCCATAGCTGAAAAAACAATAATTTATTTGCTTATGCTTGAAATAGCAATGCCCTATGGGAATCTCAGTAATGCTGATCAAAGTCTCTTCTATGCTCTTCTTGCTTGCTAAAAGGAGACGAACACTGACAAATGTATGTGAATCATATATCGAGGGGAATGTGCTCAGAAGAACAAAGATGCAATGGACAAAGATGCCTGAGGCACAGTACCTTCAAGAAATTCAAAATCTAAAAGTTCATACTCTATATAATTATCATATATATTTCTTGTAATAGACTTATGATTTAACTAATATTTTCATTTCTCAGATAAAGATATAGAGATATATTAAGTAATTTGTTAATTATTTTAACAAAAAGTTATAAATCCAAAAAGTCAGACTAGTTCTGTCTGTCTGTCTGCAGATATTTCATTATCCATCCCTACTTTCTGTGTTTGTTAAGCCATGATATAAAGCCAACAAACGCTGAGGACCAAATGTATGACACAGGTGAGGTGACTTTATTATTAAGCTCCTTAGCACTTAAAACTCCTCAGAAGAAGGACGAAAGTGGAGGGAAAGAATAGACTATCCCACACACAGTACTAATGCAAATATGCAAATGACAGAAGGTAGGGAGTAACTAAACAAAAGGCAGGTCATTTTAGAATCCATAACCATATTCTTTTCTTGTCTAGAATTTCAAAATAAAACCTTGCTGAGTAGAATTCCATCTCATGGCTTCAGTAAATGTAAATGTAGGCTTCTGTACAAAACATTACTCTCCATGTGTTCACAATTGATTAAGAGAACATTTCTGCATCATTTTCCCCAGAATGAAGTTTGCAGCTCCCAAGGATGTACTAAATGTGGTTGACTGTTTTTCCTGTTCTCTCTAGTGAGAACATGAGAGAATAGACCATGGTAAATTACCCTAAGATTGTCAAAGCTAAAGCATTTTTCAAATTTGGTTTATAAGCTGGAGAATATGAACAGCCAGTGGCACCTCTTCACCTTACACTATCCATAGAACACAGACAGTGAAGTCTTTGGAATCAATTTTATAGTCAAGACATTAACCTTTGTGGTCATTTGCCCAGCAGAAAAAGTAAGCTGTTAAAAAACACAAAATCAGCCACTATTCACTTCTTTTTATGATTATGAGTGTGTTAACAGCTTTCCCTTCAATTACATGGCTAGGGTTATTTTGCCAGTAAAGTACCAAAAAGATAATATATATCTGAAGCAAATTTAGATATTGTCTCTTTGCAGAAATGCCCTGAAATGAGGACAATCACTCATTAACTTGAGTATAGATTTTAACTAAAATTTGTTTGACTGAAAATTACAATATTATCTAGCCCAAAGAAACTTGGGAAAAACAGTGTTATGTTTCTTTCAACTTCACTGTCCAGAAGAATAAAACTAGAATTCTCCCTCTCATTCTTTTGGAAAGTCATGAAACACTTGAGCATATTAACAAACTTTCACAAAGGATAAAAACAAAACTGATTAATGTGGTTAATTAGTCCAAATTAATCATATAAATATAAACTTGGTATCCAATCTATTAATATTTCTTAAAACCAGTGTCTCAAGCAATTAATATTTGAGGGGAAGGGCTTTAGTCATTTGAGGTTGGAATGGAATGATATTACTGGTATAATTCAGGAAACAAACTGGAGATTAAAGGGATACCTACAAATACTAAAATAGACAGGTGGCAAACATGAAAAAAAGAAAAAACTTAGGGCAATTTCTAATTCTTTGACTTTGCTCACTACTTCTATAGTCACCCTTACTAGATTAAGAACTTCCTACATCAGTAATTGCATCTTCTTCAATAACAATCAAGCTGATAAACAAATCATCAACTCAATTCCATTTACAATAGCTACAAAAATAACTAGGAATACATTTAACTGAGAAGGTAAAAGATCTCTACAAGGAGAACTATAAAACACTAATGAAATAAATCATAGATGACACAAACAAATGGAAGATCATCCTAATACTCACAGATTGGCAAAATCAGTATCATTAAAATGACCTTACTGCCCAAAGCAACCTACAGATTCAATGCAACTCCTATCAAATAATAACATCATTTTTATAGAATTATGAAGCCTAAACTTCATGTGGAATCAAAAAAGAGCCCCAGTAGCCAAAGCAATCCTAAGTAAAAAGAACAAAGCTGGCGCATCACATTTCTTGATTTAAAATTATACTACAAGGCTACAATAAACACAACAGCAGAGTACTGTATAAAACCAGACAAATAGATCAATGTATCAGAATAGAAACACAGAAATAAAGCTAAATACCTACAAAAATATACACAAGGGAAAGGACACCCTATTCAATAAATGGTGCTAAGAAAACTGGATTGTCATATGCAGAAGAATGAAATGGAATCCATGTCTTTCACTGTATACAAAAATTAACTCAAAATGGATTAAAAACTTAAATGTAATATCTGAAACTATAAAAATCCCAGAAGAAAACCTAGGAAATCTCCTCTAGACATTTACATAGGCAAAGAATTTATGACTAAGACCCCCAAGAGCTAATGCAACAAAAACAAAAATAGACCAATGGGACTTAATTAAACTGAAAAGCTTCTGCACACCTAAAGAAATTGTCAACAAAGTAAACAGACAACTTACAGAATGGGAGAAAATGTTTGAAAACTATGTATCCAACAAAAACTAATATCTAGAATCTACAAGAAACTCAACTCAACAAGAAAAAAAAATAACACTATCAAAAAGTGGGCAAAGGACATGAAGAGACGTTTTTCCAAAGAAGACATACAAACAGCCAACAAACATGTGGAAAAATTCTCAATATCATTAATCATTAGAGAAATGCAAATTATAACCACATTAAGATACCATCTTACAGTAATAAGAATGGTTATTAAAAAAGCAAAAACAACAGATGTTGGCAAGGATGCAGAGAAAAGGGAACACTGTTGGTGGGAACGTAAATTAGTACAATCTTTATGGAAAACAGTATGAAGATTCCTCAAAGAGCTGAGAATAGAACTACCATTTGATCTAGCAATCCCTACTATTGGGTATCTACACAAAGAAAAGAAATTGTTACATATATTAAAAACCCCTGCACTGGTATGTTTATCATGACACTATTCATGATTGCAAAGTCATGGAATCAGCCAAAGTGTTCATCAATGAATGATTGAATTTTAAAAAGTGATACATAAATGCAATATGATACTACTCAGCCATAAAAAAAGAATAAAATTGTGTCTTTTGCAGCAAAATGGATGGAAATGGAAGCCATTATCCTAAGTGAAATGACTAAGAAACAGTCAAATACCACATGTTCTCGCTTATGATTGGGAGCTAAACAATGTGTATATCTGGATATACAGAGTGGAATAATTGACTTTGGAGACTCCAAAAGTTGGGAGAGTAGGAGAGCGGTGAGAGGTGAAAAGTTACCTATTAGAGACAATATAAGCTATCTGGGTGATGGATATACTAAAAGCCCCGAGTTCACCACTGCATAATATATCCATGCAACAAAACAGCACGTGTACCCTTAAATCAATAAAAATAAAATAAAACTTTAGAAAAGAAGAGCTTCCATACATCAATAACTGCATCTTCTCACTTTAATGAACAGACTTTAGTATTCGTATATTAATCTCCCAGAAATGCCCCCTAAAAACCTTATAACACATCCTACTAATGAATAGAACAAAGAGCTGATGTCACTTGGTGTATTAAGGTCATTAGGAGTGGAATAATTATAAATGAGCTTGAAAGCAATTTATCTTTTCCACTCTGCTTTTTCTTAGCCAATGATGGGAGTCAGCCTTCCATTATACTCTCTGTTACCATCATACAATGTAGGCATTGACCCACAGTTACCAGGTGCCTAAACTTGACAGCACCCTAAAGGGTGAATGTGGAGAGGAGCAGAGTGTACATAAAAGGTGAAAAATCATAGAGAGAAGAAGAGAGAGAGAAGAAAAGCAAAGAGAAAAGGTGAGAGAAGAAAATAAAAAATAGTTGGAGATTAGCAGAGATAAGATATTAAGGAAAGATTACTCATGCAGAAAATAGAAGAGGCAAAGAATATTCATTTTGTCTGATCCCTGAAATCTGAATCTTCACATTATACTTTGAAAGGTTTAAATATTGAAAGTATTCTAATATGTTAATTTCCTCCTTTACTCTCTGCCTCCCTGTTTCAATAGTTTGCATTCCACTTAAAGATTGCATTAGAATGGAGGAAATTCTTCAAGTCACTACAGAACTAGATTCTGTATGTCACTGGACACCCCTTCCTTCTATCGTGGGATTGCTGCATTTTAAACATTTCTCTGTGCTCATCCCTCCTTGCAAGGCCTGGTGCCTTCCGCATTTGAAGTTATGAGCCTCTAGCTCTCAGGACTTCCTTACTGGCCATGCTACTGTGACCCCTTTGAGTTTGTTTTCTCAAATGGTTTTTATAATCCACATTATACTTATTCCACATTATTTAAAGATGAATTAGTAGTCCACCTTCAATGCTAATGGCATAATTCAGACTCATAGGACCTTTATGTCTAATAAAAATTTTTAATTACCTGTTTACGCCAACGTCAATGAGTAGCACTGCACTTCATGACACAATTTTTTTTTTTTTTTTTGAGTCAGAGTCTCACACTGTCACCCAGGCTGGAGTGCAATGGTGCGATCTTGGCTCACTACAACCTCCACCTCCCAGGTTCAAGTGATTCTCCTGCCTCAGGCTTCCGAGTAGCTGGGATTACAGGTGCCCGCCACCACGCCCGGCTAATTTTTTGTATTTTTAGTACAGTCAGGGTTTCACTATGCTGGCCAAGCTGGTCTCAAACTCCTGACCTTGTGATCCGCCCACCTCGGCCTCCCAAAGTGCTGGGATTACAGGCGTGAGCCACTGCGCCTGGCCCAACAACACATTTTTATTAATTGTAAATCTTTGTATGCGAGTGCCAGAAGTCTTATTTTATTTCAATTATTTTATTTAGTTTAAACCTAAAGAAGACTTTATTGACCCATATGATCAAAGCACTTAAAGGATGAATACAGCTGGCTTAAGTTACTTAGGAATCAGAGGCTTCCATGTTGCCGGGAGTTTCTTCCTGTGTTTCCCTTCTCTATTCTAGTTTCTGTGGCGGGCAGATTTCTATAATCAGAGGATGTGGTTCCCACACTTCCATGCTTAGCCCATATTGTCTCCAGTGTAAGAGAAGAGATACCCCCTTTTTTCAGGTTTAATTTTAAAAAGCTTAAGGAAAAGGTGTCAGGGAAAAAAAACCAATTAAAGCTCATGACATATTATTGGAGGAAATCATAATCTTTGAAAGTTATTTTCCCATTCATGGAGAGTTGTTACTAAATATTTTATGAAAAAGTTTTAACTGAATTTTTACACTACCTTTAACCTCTGAAAAAAATCACTTGCTCAAATTAAAATAAACAGAGAAGGTCTTATGTCTCAGATGTAAATAGCATCCTACAAATATTTATCTTTATTCACACTGTCAAAGCTGAGCAGTGGATTCTAGGGATACTGAGGGAGGTTATAAGATCTAGAACATTGAAAGTAATCTAATTTTAACTCCCACTCAATGCAGAAATCACTGAAAAATAATACCTTTTTCCTTGCTGAGAAACTCAATAACCCAAAGAAAACACACAGGTCATAATAGTTCTATAAATTTATAATTTATAAATATACATTTATAACAAACCAAAGTATTTCTCCCTATAACTGTTTCCATTACTCACAGTTGTAAACCTTAAGTCTTTATGTATTCTCTGCTTCTCTCTCTCTCTCACACACATACAACACAAACACACACACACACTGAATAATTCATTTTCTCCTATATTTAAACACAACCATAATGCCCTCCAATACCTAACATTTCCTATTTTCCCTTTTCTATCATAATATTTCAGATTTATTCAAATGTTTTACATTTTATATTTAATTGCCTAGTTGACATTTCTGAGCAAACTCTAAACACTTTTAAAAATGTAAACAAAAAACAAATATAATTGTCAGCAAAAGGTGTCTTCCTTGAAAAGACACCACCATTATGAGCATTCTCTCAATAATTCTGTTAAGAATCCAACCAGTTTTCATGGCAGAAGACATGCCCTTGCTGTCTTTTAGGCAGTGGAAGGCCCGAAGAATCTCCCCATACACTAGGCCTGACGATATAACCTACGGAAATGGATGTCCAAGGAAAAGACATCTGGGGGCCTGGAGCCCCCAAAACAGATCACAAATCAAACTTTGAAAACCAATAAAAGACAAAGAGAACATATTGGAATCAACAGTAAATGAATTTATTAGGTGAAACAAAACTGAACTTCCATATACTTTATAAGATGAACTTATGTAATAACGAATCACTTGTTTCAAAATTATAGACATTTGACTCTATATTTTGCACATTCATTAACTTCACAGTCTGAAAGAACTAGCCTGTCCAGCCAGTACTTGATGCCACAGAAAGGATGAAGAGCTATAGTAAGAGGGGTTAGCTCACATTGCTGGAAAAGCCTATGATAACAGCTCTACATAGAGACTGAGGCATTTTGCTTAAAAGTCTGGAAATTCAGCAAGTTGATCTACAGAAGATTGATCCATAGGCTGGTCTGTAACAAGGAGACTGGCAGCTCCTAGAAGCCAAGTAGGTTGGGTGGCAGAATCCAGAGCCATAGCCTAGGGGAGGGAAGCCACAGCCTCCATAACCCAGGGATCTGAAGCCACTGGACCCACAGCCCACTGAGTAGCAGTTCCTCAATCCATAGCCCAGGGAGCGGCAGCTGCTGGATCCAAAGCTTAGAGACCCAGAGTAAGGGGTCTGGCAGAGACTGCAGAGCAAGGAGGTTCTGGGGCGGTAGCAGGAGGTCTGGCAGGGGCTGGACTCCACAAAGGACGTCTCGCAGCTGGTGGGCTCCCAGCAGGTCTCCTGACGGCCCCTGTAGAGAGAGGAACCCAGCTGGCAGGTGCTGGGAGAGCAGAGGTCAGTGCTGCAGACCAGGCTGCTGGGATAGGAAAAGCCACAGGAGGAGGCTGGGTAGCGCAGGTAGCCGCCAAAGGAGCGGGAGGAGAAGTTTTCAGAGCAGCAGTTGTAGGACATGTTGACAGAAGATGTGAGTTCAGTTGAGTTATAGTGGAAAGATTATCTGAGTTTGAATGTCATAGTCTGTACTACAAGCTATATATGATCTTAGACCTGGGTGTGTCTACTGTCTGGACACTCCCTCCTCCTTGCTCATCTTTTATTATAAAAATGCTTCTCTAGGTTATTGTTTAATTTATCACATCTTCATATACTTAGCTGTATTTTAGTCACTCTGGAACACTTAGAAGGAAGCCACTCAGTTTTTTTTTCCCCTGGAATTCACTGTGGTTTGACCTTCAATGTTATATGTCATCACATTTATGAGTATCTTGCCTCTTATTATTTGAGTACAGTAAGTCCTTATTGTACCAAATGGAATCACACAAAATTCTTTCTTTACTTCCATTAAGTTATCAGGAGCATAAGTGGTTAGTACTGAAAATAGTTTGTCCTTTTTTTTCCACACAAGCATATTACTTGTTACTAGAAACAGTGGATTTCTCCAAATACTAACTATATTCAGTAGTCTCAGCAATCTGTCAGTTAAACCTCTTACTGGTATCTTAAGAACTCAGGATCAGAATTGAGGTGTGCACCATTATCTCGGGTCTCCATACCAGGCATCTTCCTTAACAAGAGGTTACATTAGATGACACTCACTTAGGAAACAATAAACACAATCTTTTCAGTAAGACTTTAAATCGAAGTTTCTCATATATTTTCTGATGAGCCTATCTTATAGCAAGCATTATTCTATGGTTATGCTCTAAATCAACTCATAGTTTTTTGTTTTGTTTTATTTTTCAATTATTCTTTTCTGGATGAAAGAACAGATTCTTGGCTGCAATTATTAATTTATACTTAAACTTTGAGGAATTGTTAACATTTTTCTGAAGCTTTTAACTTGAAGTATTAGAGTTATATGGGTCTTTAAACATCCTCTGGTCAACCCATACATGGAAAAATTACCTCTCAGAGAGCTTCATTAACTTTCCCCTAATTTCTCAGTAAGACAGAAGCAAAATTGAAGCTTTAATCATGGTTTTCTTATTCAGAGTCAAGTTGCAAACACCTTGCAAACATAAAAGTAAATTCAACTTTAACTTGTCTCAGAAAAGAAACTATTAAGCTTATTTATACTAACATATAAAAGCCTAAGTCTTATTTACCTTTCCTAAGGATATTCACATTGAATAGTGTTCAACAGGGGAATTCTATGCCTTACTGATCTTTATACATTTGAAGTATATTTCACTTCCTAGCCCAAGAAAAAGAAAAGAATCTTGGTAATCCATGTTTAGATTAATGGGGGGAAGAGGCTTCTTATCTGTGCCTATTCTTCTTCTTTTGAATCTGACATTTTATTTGGTTTAACTAAGGGAAATGGCATTCACCATTGTTATTGAAAAGAGAGCCTCTTAACTACCTGAAAATTAACTTGCTTTATTCCAAAGCATGCTGCTTCAGAGCACTTAGTTACTTTGTTTTATGATTATCTCTCCCATGCAGAATCCAAAGTGTGGCATGCATCACATGAAGTGCCCTTGTGCAATACTTAAGCCATCACTCTGATTCACTGAAGTAAAATAAAGCTGTGCTTTATGAATGGACACCTATTAAATTTACTAAAAAGTATGCACCACCCCCAACACGTGGGATTCCTTATAATGGCAGCTTTTAACACATTTAAAATGAGAAATATTTTCCTTTTTTTTTTTTTACTACATTTTGTTTTTGCTAAAAAAAAAAAAAACAACTTTCTAATATTGAAAAGTTCTTGCCTTTCTAGACCAGCTCCCTATGTCTGGGAATAAACACTAAAATAACTTGGGAATAAGTCAATTCCAATTAACAGTCCCTCCACCCATTCCTAATTGGGTTAACACGTTTTATTAGGAGTTACTTGTGCACTTTGTACAAATGCTAATGAACAACTCACGAATGCTAATAAATGTGTCCATCTGAAAGGCAGAAAAAGCAAAACAAAACTAGAGTAACCTTAACAGTTCAAAAGTGGATTCTGGAACTAATA
Organism: Theropithecus gelada; assembly: GCF_003255815.1. NCBI lineage: Eukaryota > Metazoa > Chordata > Mammalia > Primates > Cercopithecidae > Theropithecus > Theropithecus gelada. Next base: position 32,544,753 of record NC_037670.1, on the reverse strand, counting down.
AAATACTCTACGTGCTCTACATACATAGGCAAAGTGTTAGTATAGAAGGAAAAATTCACTATCTTGATATGTCAGGGAAAATGATATTGAAATCTTTTCTCCCTTCCTTCCTTCTTTCCTTCCTTCCTTTCCCTCCCTCCCCTTTTTCTTTTTTTCCCTCCCTCCCTCTTTTCTTTTTCTTTCTTTTCTTTCCCTCCCTCCCTCTCTCTCTCCCTCCCTCCCTTCCTCCCTCTCTCTTTCTGTCTCTTCTCTCTTTCTCTCTTTCTTTCTTCTTCCTCTTTTCTCTTTAGAAATTTAGGCATAACCACACTAGAAAGAATAAAACTATCATTAGAGTGCACAGTAGCCACAACTAGCTTATGATCTGAATTACTTGGAAAGTGATTGGTTTTCCAAGTTAACTTAGTAATGTAGCAGAAGTTTTAAACTGACAATCTTCTATTGCAATGTTTCCAGAGATTCTTCAAAAGCTTTCAAATTAGCCAAATATTAAGCAGTAGCAGACATAGTAGAAATCCATATATTCTGCCCTACATCTTTTTTACTTTCTGTTCACTTTTTAATTTTGTGGTTTCTCTAGACCTAGAAGAGCCTTTTTATTGTCTGGTCACTAAAGAATCTTCTTCATAACAGCTGCTTTACACTAGATTTTATTTTTAAAATTCTCACCCAAGGGGAAATGTATCTATTAAACCTTAATGCTCACTATGAAGGACCCACTACTGAGTAAAGGGCTTGATGGGAACTCCCTAGACTATCCTGTTCATGGTCTCTTCCCCAGTCCCCCATGCAAGTCTACTCAGGCCTGTGGCTTTCTCAGAGGTCATCCTGCCTCATTGTTTGAGACTTTTCCAGGCCCTGGCACCTCCTCTAACTTCACTACAGCTCTTCCTGCTTCAAATTCATCAATTTTTATGTCTTCAGACCCTCATCATCCATGACTTTCATTTGAAATAAAAAGGTCAGGCGGGGCACGGTGGCTCACGCCTGTAATCCCAGCACTTTGGGAGGCCGAGGGAGGTGGATCACGAGGTCAGGAGTTTGAGACCAGCCTTTCCAACATGGTGAAACCCCGTCTCTACTAAGAATACAAAAATTAGCCAGGCGTAGTGGCGGACACCTGTAATCCCAGCTACTGGGGAGGCTGAGGCAGGAGAATCGCTTGAAACTGGAAGGCAGAGGTTGCAGTGAGCCGAGATCATGCCACTGCACTCCAGTCTGGGCGACAAACAAAAGGTTTATAAACAGCTCTACTTACACACCTCTCGGTTCTTCTTATCTCTTCTGAGACCTTACCCTTGCATTTACTGAAAACATAGAAAATTAAAGGAAATTCTAGAGTAGTTTTCCGGATGCCTAAACTCACAATTGTCAGCACGTTGTCAGATTTGCGTTCATCTTTCTCTTTTTTATTTTAAATGTTTATGGATACATGACAGTTGTACATATTTATGGGGTACATGTGATATTTCGATACAGGCACACGATGTATAATGATCAAATCTGGTAACGGGCATATCCATCACCTTAAACATTTATCATTTTTTGCATTGAGAACATTCCAAATCTACTTTTCTAGTTATTTTGAAATATGCAATACATTATCGTTAATCACAGTTGCCCTACTGTTACTGAACACTAGATCTTATATATATAGATATATATAGATAGAGATATATATAGATATAGATATCTAACTATGTTTTGCACCCATTAACCAACACCTCTCTGTCCTTCTTTCCGCTACCCTTGCAAGCCTATGGTAACCACCATTCTATTCACTACCTTACAGAGAGAGACCCCTTGTGGGCCAGTCTCTCAGTCTGATTCTTCTTCACATCTTTCCAAAGGCATCAGAATAATGCATTCATTTTTGCATAACATTCCAGGAAATTGTCTATACATATATTTATCGGTTTATACCATTTATTGTTGTTTTAAGTTACAATAATGTCATCTTATTGGATACATATACATATATATCTCTGTACCTTTCTTTTTATATTAAATATATTTAAATAAAAATATCTAAAACATATCCAAGTTGACATTTATATATTTGTGTATACATCATCACTACAGTAGCACTTTTAAATGCCAGGCACTGGTCTTAGCACTTTATCACAAATAGTAACTCACTTAATCCTCATAATAATTCTATACGGTACATATTTTATGGATGAGAAGTTGAGACACAAACAGGTTGAGTTACTTGCCCAAAGTAACCCATGTAGTTAGTAGCAGAGATGAGATTTGAAGTGCGATACTGACACCATTGTCAGACTTTATGCAAATAATCATGTTGCTATGATACACAGATCTAGTTTATTCCTTGTTACAAATTTATAGAATTCTACTGTATAAAAAATATTTTATTGATATATCTCCCTTGATTTTTTACTGTCACAAACCACGTGATAAGAAATATACTTCTGTATAGGCCCTTGTACCCACCATCTAGGGCTTCTGGAACATATATATTTAGATGCAATTGCTGGACATATAAAATTTCAATTTTAGCATGGTAGTTAGGATCAAGGCTCTTGGATTTAGGCTGGCACAGTTTGAATCCTGGCTCCATCACTTAGCTGTACAACCCAGACCTGTTTTAGTTTCTCATATTTGGTTATCTTTTAGCCATTATTCTATGGAGTCCTTCGTTCTTTCAAATGTATTTTTAGAGATATTTGTGCATTCTTTTTGTATGCCTTTGTCTTTCATATGTTGCTAATATATTCCTCTGGTCAGTTGTTTGACTATTTGTTTGAAGTCAGATCTATGGATATACAGTTCCCATAAAATGAAATTCACCATTTTTAGGTGTACAGTTCAATGAGTTTTTTCCTTTCTGTTCTTTTTTTTAGTGGAGGGGGCAAGGGCTTGCTTTGCTGCCCAGGCCAGAGTGCAGCAGTGTGATCATAGCTCACTGTAGCCTCAAACTCCTAAGCTCAAGTGATTCTCCTGCCTCAGCCTCCTGAGTGGTTAGGACTACAAGTGCACACCACCACTCCTAGCTAATTTTTTTCTTTTTTTTTTTTTTTTTTATAGAGGCAGATTCTCACTGTGTTGTCCAGTTTAGTCTTAAACTCCTGGCCTCATGCAATCTTCCTGCCTCGGCTTCCCAGTTCAGTGAGTGATGACAAACTTATAGTCATGTAATCACCAATTGATTGAGATAGAGTGTTTCCATTATTTCTAGAAATTCTCCTGTGCTCCTTTGGATCAATCTGCTTCCCCAATATTTAAATTTCTGTTAGGAACAGATATTTAAACTATAGGATAGTCTTATTTTTTGAACTGCATGATAAATGGACTTATACATTATGTTGTCTTCTGTGTTTAACTTCCTTCACAGAGCATAATGCTTTTGAGATTCATCCATGTTGTTGCATATTCCAGTCGTTCATTTCCTTTTATTGCCAAGTGGTACTTCATTGTATACATGCTATACACTAGAAAATGGATATTTAGATGATTTTGAGTCTGGAGTTACTATGGATAAAACTGCTATAAACATTCACATACAGATAATATTGTGGACATGTGTAATATGGTTTGGCTCTGTGTGCCCATTCAAATCTCATCTCTAATTCTAATCCACACATGTGGAGGAAGGGACCTGGTGGGAGGTGATTGGATCATGAGGATGGTTTCCCCCATGCTGTTCTCATGAGAGTGAGGGATTTCTCATGAGGTCTGATGGTTTTAAAAGTCCCAGTTTCCCCTGTGTGTACTCTCTCTCCTGCCACCATGTAACACGTACCTTGCTTCCCCTTCACCTTCCACCATGACGTAAATTTCCTGATGCCTCTCCAACCATAAGGAACTGTGAGTCAATTAAACCATGTTCTTTATAAATTACCCAGTCTTATGTAGTATCTTCATAGCAGTGTGAAAACAGACTAATACAGAGAATTGGTACCAGCAGAGTTGGGTACTGCTATAAAAATAAACTGAAAATATGGAAGTGACATTGGAACTGGGTAACAGGTAGAGGTTGGAACAGTTTGGAGGGCTTAGAAGAAGACAGGAAGATGTGGAAAGTTTGGAACTTCCTAGAGACTTGTTGAATGGTTTTGACCAAAATGCTCATAGTGATGTGGACAATGAAGTCCATGCTGAGGTGGTCTCAGATGGAGATGAGGAATTTATTGGGAACTGGAGCAAAAATCACTCTTGCTATGCTTTAGCAAAGAAGCTAGTGGCATTTTTCCCCTGCTCTAGAGATCTATGGAACTTTGAACTTGAGAGAGATGATTTAGGGTATCTGGTGGAAGACATTTCTAAGCAGCAGAACATTCAACATGTGACCTGGCTTATTCTGAAAGCATTCAGTTATGTGTATTCATAAAGATATGGTTTGAAGTTGGAACTTATTTTAAAAAGTAGAGCATAAAGATTTGGAAAATTTGCAGCCTGACCATGTGATAGAAAAGGAATACCCATTTTCTGTGGAGGAATTCAAGTTGGCTGCAGAAGTTTTCATAAGTAACGAGGAGCTGAATGTCAATAGCCAAGACAATGGGGAAAACATCTCAGGGGCATGTCAGAGACCTTTACAGGAGCCACACTCATCACCAGCCTGGAGGCCTAGGAGGGAAAAATGGCTTCATACATCAGGATCAGGGTTTGGCTGCTCAGTGCAGCTTCGGGACTTGATGCCTTGTATCCCAGAAGCTCCAGCTCCAGCCATGGCTAATAGAGGCCAGGGTATAGCTCTAGCTGTTGCTTCAGAGGGTGCAAGTCCCAAGCATTGGTGGCTTGCAAGTGGTATTGGGCCTGCAGATGTGCAGAAAACAAAAGTTGAGGTTTGGGAACCTCTGTCTAAATTTCAGAGGATATATGGAAATACCTGGATGTCCAAGCAATAGTCAGCTGCAGGGGCAGAGCCCTCATGGAGAACCTCTGCTAGGGCAGTGCAGAAGGGAACTGTGAGGTATGAGCCCCCACACAGAGTCCCCACTGGATCACTGTCTGGTGGAGCCATGAGAAGGTCACCATCCTCCAGACCCCAGAAATGTAGATTCACCAACAGCTTGCATTGTGTACTTGGAAAAGCCACAGACACTCAATGCCAGCCTGTGAAAGCAGCCATGAGGACTATACCCTGCAGAGTCACAGGAGTGAAGCTGCCCAAGTCATTAGGAGCCCACCCCTTGCATCAGTGTGTCCTGGATGTGGGACATGACTTCAAAGGAGATTATTTTGGAGCTTTAATAATTAATGACTGCACTACATGGGGTCTGTAGCCTTTTTGTTCTGGCCAATTTCTCCCTCTTGGAATGTGAACATTTACCCAATGCCTGTACCCCCACTGTATCTTGGAAGTAACTAAATTGTTTTTTATTTATAGGCTCATAGGCAGAAAGGACTTGCCTTGTCTCAGATGAGACTTTGGACTTGGACTTTGGGGTTAATTCTGGAATAAGTTAAGACTTTGTGGGACTGTTAGGAAGGCATGATTGGTTTTGAAATGTGAAAAGGACACGAGATTTGGGAGAAGCCAAGGGCAGAAGGATGTAGTTTGGCCCTGTGGCCCCACCCAAATCTCTTCTTGAATTGTAATCCCCACATGTTGAGGAAGGGACCTGGTGGGGGGTGATTGGATCATGGGGGTGGTTTCCACCATGCTGATCTTGTGATAGTGAGGAACTCCTCATGAGAGCTGGTTTTACAAGTGGTAGGTTCCCCTGTGTGCTCTCTCTCTCTTGCCACCATGTAAGACGTGACTTGCTTCCCTTTTACCTTCTGCTATGATTGTAAGTTTCCCGAGGCCTCTTCAGCCATGCAGAACTATGAGTCGATTAAATCTTTTTTCCTTATAAATTACCCAATCTCAGGCAGTATCTTTAAGGCAGTGTGAAAACAGACTAATAAAATATGTTTTCAATATTCTTAGGTAAATACCTACGCATGGGATTACTGGTTTATATGGTAACTGCATGTTTAACATTATAAAAAACTAACAAACTATTTTCCACAGTGGCTATACCATTTTGCATTCCAATAGCAATGTATGAAAATCTCGCTTGTTTCACAGTCTCAACAGCACTGTGTGTATTATCATTATTATTATGTCTATTCTAGTTGGCATGTAATGGTGTCCCGTTGTGGATTCAGTTTGCATTTCTCTAATGAGTAATAATATTAAACATTTCCCTCATGTACTTTTTGCCTCCCATACTTCTCCTTTAGAGGTGTCTGTTCAAATCTTTTGACCATTTTCTATATGTGTTATCTCATTATAATTACATTTTTACTGTTTTTTTATACAGAAGACTAAGATTCAAATCCTCTATCAAAGTATGTGTTTTTCCAATATTTTCTTCCAGTCTGTGACTTTTAATTTCATTTTCTTATTAAAGTCTTTGGAAACAGATGTTTTTAATTTTGATGAAGACAAATTTAGCTGAAAATCTCTTGGTATATCATGCAGACTTTGGGTCTCTCTCTATATATGTACGTACGTACGTGTGTGTGTATTTTGCTTTTATATTTCAATTTTCCTATGAATGTCCAACCGTCCTGGAGCAACTGGTTGAAAAGACTGTCCTTTCCCATTGAATCATTATGACTCCTTTCTCAAAAGTCAATTAATCTTATTTATATAAATTTACTTCTGGAGTCATGCTTCTGTTCCATTAATCTATATGCCTATCCTTAGGCCAATACCACAGTGTCTTCATTATTATAGCTTTATGGTAAACCTTGAAATCAGATTTTGAATCCTCAAACTTTGTACTTTATTTTCAAAATGGACAATTTGACTCCTTTTGCATTTTTATATACATTTTCAAATAAGTTTGCCAATTTCTACAAATAAAATCCCAATATGATTTTTACTGGGATTATGTCAAATCTACAGTCAATTTGGAGAGAAATAGTATCTTAAAAGCAATGAGTTTTCTGTTCTTTGAGCATGCTGTATCTCCTCATTTACTTCGACATTCTTTAATGTCTCTCAGTTTTGTAGTTTTCATTATACTATTGTAGTTCTCATTTTACCTAAACTCTGTAGTTTTCATTATACCTAAACTCTGCAATCCTGCATATGTTTTGCTAGATTCATAACTATTTTATGTTTTGGTGCTAGTTTAAATGGAAATTTCTATTTATCACTTTATACAGAATTCTATTTTTTTCTGTATATTGATTTCATATCTTACAGTCTTATTAATTCACTTATTAGTCTTATCAGATATTTGTAAATTTTATATTTTCATATGAAATAAATTCATATATTGTATACATGCTAATGTCATCTGCAAATAAATACAATATAATTTCTTCCTAAAAAATATGTATGACTTTTTTTTTAATGTTTTTTGGCTAGGTAGAACCTCCAGTACACTGTTGAATAGAAGCAATCAAAGCAAAATCTTTGTCTTGTCCCTCATCTTAAGTGGAAGTAGCATTCAGTCTTTCATCAGTGAGTAAAATTAAATGTTTCAAGCTATAGGTTTCCTGCAGTTGCCTATTATCAAACTGTGAATGTTCTCTTCTAAAACATGTTTGTTGAAAGCTCTTGTCATGAGGACATGTTCATTATTTCCAAAGGGTATTTTATGCATTTATTGAGATGACTGTATAGTTTTTTTCTTTTTCCTGTTGATGCAATCAATTTGCATTGGTTAATTTTAAATGTCAAACCAACTTTGCATTCCTGGGGAAAATCTCCTTGATCATGATGCATTATACTTTTAATACATTGCTGGATTAGATTTATAGATTGTTTTAGGATTATTGTGACTCTGCTTATGAGAGATATTAGTTTGTAATTTTCCATCATTGTAATGTCCTTGTATGGATCTGTATTAAAATAATATTGACCTCATAAGATGAGTTTGTGTGTTTTTTATACTTTATGTTTCTGAAAGATTTTATGTAGACTTAATTTTTTCAACTATTTTGAATGATTTGCCATTGAAACCATCTGATATGCTTTGGTGATATCCCCACCCAAATCTCATCTTGAATTGTAGCTCCCATTGTTGTGGGAGGGACCTAGTGGGAGATAACTGAAACACAAGGGAGGTTTTCCCCATACTGTTATGCTGGTAGTGAATAACTCATGAGATCTGATGGGTTTATGAGGGGTTTTCCTTTTTGCTTGGCTCTCATTCTCTCTGCCTGCCACAATGTGAGACATGCCTTTCGTCTTCTGCCATGATTGTGAGACCCCCTCTACTAATGTGGAACTGTGAGTCCATTACACCTCTTTTTCTTTATGAATTACCCAGTCTTTGGTATGTCTTTATCAGCAGTGTGAAAATGCAATTATACAGTAAATCGGTACCAGTAGAGTGGTGTGCTGCTGTAAAGATATCTGAAAATGTGGAAGTGACTTTGGAACTAAGTAACAGGCAGAGGCTGGAACACTTTGGAGTGTGTAAACGATGACAGGAAAATGTGGGAAGGTTTGGAACTCTCTAGAGACTTGTTGAATGGCTTTGACCAAAATGTTAACAATGAAATTCAGGTTGAGGTGGTCTCAGATGGAGATGAGGAACTTGTTGGGAACTGGAGTAAAGGTGACTCTTGTTACGTTTTAGCAAAGAGACTGGTAGCATTTTCCCCCTGCCCTAGAGATTCATGGAACTTTGAACTTGAGGGAGATGATTCTGGGTATCTGACAGAAGAAATTTCTAAGCAGCAAACCATTCAAGAGGTGACTTGGGTATTGTTAAAGGCATTCAGTTTTAAAAGTCAAACAGCATAAAGGTTTGAAAAATTTGCAGCCTGACGATCCAATAGTAAAGAAAAACCCATTTTCTGAGAAGAAATTAAAGCCAGCTGCAGAAAGTTGCATAAGTAACAAAGAGCTAAATATTAATCACCAAGTTTATTAGTCAGGGTTCTCCAGAGGGGCAGAATTAATAGGAGACACATATGTATATATGTCTGTGTTACCACCAAAATATAATCTTGTGTATATAAAATTTTATATATATACATATATATAAAATATTATATATACACACATATATACACATATATATATATATATAATTTGGGAGTTTATTAAGTATTAAATCACATGATCAAAGGTCCCACCATAGGCCATCTGCAAGCTGAGGAACAAGGAAAGCCAGTCCAAGTCCCAAAACTGAAGAGCTTGGAGTCCGATGTTCGAGGGCAGGAAGCATTCAGCATGGGAGAAAGATGTAGGCTGGGAGTCTAGGCCAGTCTAGTCTTTTCATTTTTTTCTGCCTGCTTTATATTCTAGCTGAGCTGGCAGCTGATTAGATGGTGCCCACCCAGATTAAGGGTGAGTCTGCCTTTCCATCCCCACTAACTCAAATGTTAATCTCCTTTGGCAACACCCTCACAGACATACCCAGGATCAACACGTTGCCTCCTTCAATTCAATCAAGTTGACAATCAGTATTAACCATCACATCAAGACAATGGGGAAAATGTCTCCAGGCTATGTCAGAGACCTTTGAGGCAGACCCTCCCATCACAGGGCCAGAGGCCAAGAAAGGGAACATGTTTTCATGGGCCAGGTCCAGGGTCCCCTGCTCTGTGCAGCCAAGGGAATTGGTGCCCTGTGTCCTAGCTACTCCACCCATGGCTAAAAGAAGCCAAGGTACAGCTCAGGGTATGGCTTCAGAAGGTGCAAACCCCAAGCTTTGGGAGCTTCCAAGTGGTATGGAGCCTGTGGATATGCAGAAGTCAAGAATTGAGCTTTGGGAGCCTTCACCTTGATTTCAGAGGATGTATGCAAATGCCTGGATGTCCAGGCAGAGTTGTAGTGCAGGGGTGGAGCCCTCATGAAGAACCTCTGCTATGGCAGTGCAGAAGGGAAATGTGGGTGTGAGTCCCCACACAGAGTCTCCACTGGGGCACTGCCTAGTGGAGCTGTGAGAGGAGAGCCACTGTCCTCCAACCCCAGAATGGCAGATCCACCAACACCTAGCACGATGTGCCTGGAAAAGCCACAGTCAGTCAACCCCAGCCTGTGAAACCAATGAGGAGGGTGTGCTGTACCCTGCAAAGCCACAGGGACAGAGCTGCGCAAGACGACACGAACCCACCTCTTGCATCAGTGTGACCTGGATGTGAGACATGGAATCAAAGGAGATCATTTTGGAGCTTTAAGATTTGACTGCCCTGCTGGATTTCAGACTTGCACAGGGCCTATAGCTTCTTTGTTTGGGACAATTTCTACCGTTTGGAAAAGCTGTATTTACTCAATGCTTGTACCCCCATTGTATTTAGGAAGTAACTAACTTGCTTTTGATTTTATAGGCTCATAGGCATAAGGGATCTGCATTGTCTCAGATGAGACTTTGGACTGCGGACTTTTGAGTTAATGCTGAAATGAGTTAAGACTTTGGGGAACTGTTGGAAGGCATGATTGGTTTTGAAATGTGAAGACATGAGATTTGGGAGGGGCCAGGGATAAAATAATGTGGTTTGGCTGTGTTCCCACCAAAATATCATCTTGAATTATAGCTCCTATAATTCCCATGTATTGTGAAAGGGACCCAGTGAGAGATAATTGAATCATGGGGATGGTTTCCCCTATACTGTTCTCATGGTATTAAATAAGTGTCAGGAGATCTGACGGTTTTATAAGGGGTTTTCCTTTTTACTTGTCTCTCACTCTCTCTCACCTGCCTCCATGTAAAACATGTCTTTTACCTTCCACCATGATTGTGAGGACTCCCCAGCCACTTGGAACTGTGAGTCCATTAAACCTCTTTTTCTTTATAAATTACCCAACCTCAGGTATGTCGTTATGAGAAGCATGAAAACAGTCTAATACACCATCTTATCTTGGAATTTTCTTAATTTAATTTATTTTATAGATCCAGGGCTAGTCAGGCTGTCCAGGTATTTTTGAGTGAGCTCTGTTAGTTTTTGCCTGTTAAGAATTTTTTTCATTTAATCTGTGGTATTGCTATAAGTGATCTCAGGATCCAGCAACAGTGGTTATATCAATCTGCTTGATCGATAGACATATCAGAAATAGTGACAACCTGTCTTTCAACCATAGGAATAACATAAGCCATTGCTAGTGGCACCCTGGCCAGAAAGTAAGGCAAGTTCATTTATATTTTCTTGGACATAAACTGAACCAAGAAGAGATGAAAGCAACAATGTCATACTTATTATTTCATCCTATTTTGTTTTGTTTCTATGTTAATAATTTCTGCCACAGGACTATACTTGTCCTTTTGTACAATTCATGTGAATAAAATATTATCACGTATCTTTATTAAAAATATGTTAAAGAAACCAAACACCTTTTGAATAACATGATTCTTCACAGCCTCCAATTATAATACATGTTCCATTTGAACAGATGCCCTAGTTCTCTTCTCTCCATCATTTTGCATGGACATGCATGGCCACTTCCCTACCTGACTTGATCTCAGTGTCTTGCTTGGCAGCGTGTTACTGAGGTGACAGAATGTGGTGACATGTTTTTCTCCTTGCACTTGTGAAGTTTGTCACCTGAGTGCTAGATGGACCACTTAACTGATGTAGGCTAGTAGACATCCTCAATCTTTGTCAGTTTGCTTTTCAGTTTATAAGCACTACAGATTCTTCTAAGAAGATTGGGAAATATTCAACTTCTCTTTTGTTTTCAAGACTTAGTATTCAAATCTCTCTCCATCTTGAAAATTGTCAAAGATGCACATAATCTAGCAAAAAAAGAAAAATTTATAGGGCTAGAGAGGGAGTCAGTAACATAGTGAACTTCTATGTTCCTTGCTTTTTGCTTGTGTGTTCATTCTAATTCAGCACTATATCATAACAGAAACAGAGTCTCATTGGGAACTGAGTAAAGCACAGACATATTTAACATAAGACATAAGAATTAGATGTTACTAAACCTACCAAGTAAATGTTAGTGTCAGAAACCACTGATTATAATGTCTGATCTCTTACATTAATAGAGATGAGTTTTCGTGTATTAAAATGGAAACAACACTGAATTACAGCAAGTTGTTTTAGCTCTTACATATGCCAGAGGTAGGACTAGATGGCTGCTTTAAGTCCTAACAATTGCAGAATTCTGTGACTTGAAGGTGAAAATCAAGTTCTTATAATTCAGTTTCCACAATGAGTTTCTATATGACTACACTGTTGTTTAGTTTTGTTTTTTGCTAGGTTGTCCTACCCTGTAAAGTTGCAGTGAGATTCAAGAAACACATCATCAATTGGTGAAACAGATGTTGATAGTTAATAGCGAAAAAGTCAGCTATTTCTTGCAGAAGGTTTTAGTCAGGGTCCTCCAAAGAAACGGAACCAATAGGGTGTGTATGTGCGTGTGTGTGTGTGTGTGTGTGTGTGTGTGTAATGTGTGTGTTTGTGTACAAAGAGAGATATTTATTTTAAGGAACTCATTCATGCAACTGTGGGGGCTGACAACCCTAAAATCTGCAAATTAGGCCAGCAGGCTGGAAATTCAGGTAAGAGTTAGGAAGAGTTGATGACGCAGTCTTGAGTCCGAATTCACAGTGCTGTAAGTGGGACACTCAGGCAGAGTTTCTATGTTGCAGTCTTGAGAATCCCTTCTTCCTCAGGAAACTTCAGTCTTTACTGTTAGGGCCCCTTCAACAAATAGGAGGAGGTATACCCCCCTATTATGAAGGGCTATCTGCTTTCCTCAAAGTTTACTGTTTTAAATGTTAGTCACATGTAAAATATACCTTCACAACAACATCTACACTGGTGTTTGACAAACTACTGGGTACCATAGCCTTGCTAAGCTGACACACTAAAGGTAACCATTGTGAGTGGTTATTCATTAAGGCTTTAATCAGTGTCAGCAAATCAGGCATTAAACTATTAGCAAACAGTTATTTCATCAGAAAGATAATTATTTGTCATTCTAGTATTTACTCCTTTTGCTAATTTATCATGTCTTCATTTTGTTTCAATAAAGTTAATAATATGGAACTTATAGATATTTTAATATCATTCATCCAAGATTAAGCTATATTTAAAAGCATAAGCTTTAATATATTGACAGCACTAAAAAGGGGAAAAAATAAGAAGCTCTTAATTCAGGTCTTTGAAAAGGTAAAACACCATCAGAGAAAGACATTAGTCTTATTTATATGGATTAGAAAAAATATTAGAAAATATATATAAAACAGTGCTATTAAATGTAAGCTAAGTCTATGAAATACTCTACACCTCATCATAGTGGTGAGGCTCTGTCTAAATTCATTTACCAAAAAGTACAAATTGATTTTCTATATTTTGATATATTTACTATAATAGTTTTGAGAACTCTTCACTTTGGAACATGTGATGTAATCCATGTTACAGAAAACCACATTTGTTAAGATGTATTTGTTCACTTAAAGCTTTTGTGAACTGTGCTATAGTATATGAATTAAATTCACTGCATTTGTGAACATTAGTATCACTGAACCAACAAAAATTAACTCATTCTAGTGGTGTGAAACTCTAGAGAGTTCTTTGGAGCTAGAAACATACCTAAAAGCATTCCTAGTTCTTTTTTTAAAAAAAAAATCAGGCAAAATGGATTAGAGGGTCTAATGCTTAATTTAGGAACACAATGAGGAATCTCAATTATAAAAAATAGTAGTAGATAACATTTAAAAACATTTTATGTGCATTTAAAGCATTTAGCCAGGCATTGTGCTAAGTATTATTCATGGCACATAAGTTATAGTATTTAACTCATAGTAAATCTGTAATAATTTTTATATCCTTCTTACAGATGAGCTGCAATAGCAGAAATTATGTACTGTTATAGTTTTACTTGAGTCTCTCCTCTTAACCTTTGCATGTACTGCTCAGTAACACAAAAGATGGGAGATGATGGTTGGGTGGATAGAGAATGAAGGATTGAAGGCAGCAGGGTAAAGAATAAAGAAATATTAGACGAGCAAAGTGGGAAATACTAAAATATTTAGGGGTTAAAGCATGTTTAGAGATCTGTTTTGGCTCCAGTTTTTCAATTCTGGTGAAAATAAATTTTAATTAGATTGATGTCTAGGCATGATTTACCCAGTAACCGAGATCTACTACAGCTTTATGCCATCACCCTAGACTTCCTGGATACAAAAAATATTCTATGTCCCCTTAAAGAAATGACAAAAACACTTTCACCCTGATATCGTAACCTCTTAGAAAGTCTTTGATCTTTCCTATCTCGATTCAACTGAACTCCAAAGAGTTGAACTTGAAAATCCACCTCAAAACATGTTTCCTCCATGAAGTTTTTTCTAGCTTTTCTCTGACAAATCCCATTGGTTCAAATATATTTGTCAATTTCATCACACTTTTCTGAAAGTTGACCCTTCTTATCATTTCACGGTAATTTCTAGTTTAGATGCCATAGGAAGGTAGACATGAGCATAAAAACTCTAAAAAGACAAGACCAGGACTATGAAAAATCAAAAAGTAAGCCCATAGAGGAGAAATCACAGGCACGACAGTAAGAAGTTGAGGAAGTTTAGTCCAAGAGGACTTCCTGGATACAGAGAGATGAAAACAAAGAGATACAGAGCAACGTGGCAGCTAGATGGAAGGATTGGAAAGCAGCAGAACCAACATGTGTCCAATGGCCCTAGCAGAAATTGTACATATGTAGTCTCATTTAATTCTCCAAAGAAATATATGTTATTACCATTCACATTTTCTAGGTGTTGAAACAGAGACCAACAAATCTGAATAACTTTAAGGTCACCTCTCATAAATGATAGAATTATGCTCAAGTTTAGGTTTGTCTTACTGCAAATTTCATTCATTTCATTCATTCACTTATTCTATTTATTTCATTTACTCTTCTAAGTATGAGATTTTTAAAGCATAATAGGCATTATTCATTTTGATCAGCTGAGTTGACATATAAATGCATAAATGAAGGAAAAAATGAAGTTTATGAGTTCACAGCAGTCTAAGTTATTAGTATAAAATCCTCTCTCAAATTGTCCTAAATTCTGACTCTTTCAGGAGGCTGAAATCTATTTCAGGATGGCAAGAACTGTATTCTAACTTTAGGTTGAATTTGGATTCTGCTTATTTGAGATAACACTTAGGTCTCAAGTGGAACAGCTAGCACAGAAGAAAGAACTTTTCTCAACACATTTCTTAAGTTATACTCTGATTTATCACATAAGGGATGGAGAAAAGCTAATCACTATTCAGACTTAAAAAAATATCTTTTTGTAGCTCCATGTTTGGATAGAGACCAAGAGAAGAAAATAAATTAAATAGGAGAGCTAATTAAGAATGAAGCTATTGCAGTGATTTCAATATCTGGGCACTTGCCTTGAATAGTCTCCAGAGATGCTATATCTTACAGTTAAATGGCCTTCCCAAAGAGGACCAGTGGATTTTCATGCCAGAGGAAACTTACTAGAAGCATATAAAACACACAAAAATAAGTAAAAACAAAAACCTGATTTCTGTGTTAACTTAGGAGGATGATTTTAAATAAGCTGGAACACTTCTATTTTGGGGAGACACTTTGGAAAAAAGAGGATCTAGAAAATATGAAACATAAAATGTATTCCAAGAAAGGAAGAGGCAGAGAGGGGAAAGAGGAGAGAGAAGGGAGATAATGAAAGGGGGAGAAGAGAGATACTTTCAGGAGTAACAACTTGCAGATTTCTAGCTGTAGCATAGGTCACTGGTATATTAAAAAGCTTCAGCTAAGTTCTTGAAGATGGCTTTTGAAGACTTCATATTTTGGAAATGAATAAGCAGTTTATATGAGTTAGGAAATCTAGAATCTCTTTAGTAACAAAGTTAGGGAAAAATTTATGAGAGTCTAGAAAGGCAACATGCTGCACTTTAGACCTGTGACCACAAATTGATTGGGAATAAGGTGACTGACTTCTCCTGGAGGAGCAATTATGAGTGTGACAGAAACCCAGCCCATCATCTGGGACAAGGGAGGTCCCACATCCACAGAGGCTGAAAACTGCAGAGTCCACAGCCCAATGCTCAAAGCCCAGTCCTTTGGACAGGCTGATGAAGGGTGTCCATAAGAGGGCACAGGATGGCTGGCATGTTCTTTGCTGACCAGGAGAAACATGGTAGACACTGAGTGAAGGAGGTCCCTGTGGCCACTCAATTCCTGAGTTGGGGGGAATTCCCTTTGACAGATGGTAGATATATAAGTCTGCTTAGGCTGCCATTACAAAGTACCACAAATTTAGTGACTTAGTAGGAATGTGTTGTCTTACAGTCCTGGAGGCTGGAAGGCTGAGATGAAGGTATTGGCAGGTGGGTCTTTCTGAGGGGTGTGAGGAAAGCATCTGTTCTAGGCCTCTTTCTTGGATACTTCTCCCCAAATGGCCATCTCCCTAAATGGTCCTGAATGGTCTTCTCCTTGTGTCTCTTCACGTTATCTTCCCTCTGTGTGTGTCTGTCTCTGACTCTGTATTTCCCCTTTTTATGTAGACACTAGCTATATGAATGAATTGGGCCCACCCCAGTGACCTCACTTTCACTTGCCTGTCTCTATGAAGGCTCTATCACCAAATAAGGTTAGGTTCTGAGGTGCAGGGGGTTAACACTTTAAAATACAAATCTCATGGGAGGACAAAATTCAACTCACATAACAGGAGACAGGCCATCGCTAAAAGTGAAAAAAAAAAAAAAAAATGCGTACTATAGAATTTCAATTAGATATTGTTTCCTGAGTTCAGTTTTCCTTGCATTTAGTAAGGAATTCTAACAAATTTTCTCCTAAAGAACTTTATATACCCTTGACCACTGGTGTAGGGAGAAAACATCCTGGTATTCAAAAAGTCCTTTGCAGTTTCACTAATTAGTTATCTAATTAAAATAAAATTGATTTGCCCCTGCAGACATGGCTGAATATGTTTTATTCATGTGCTTAAGAGACACAGATCATTCTTTTCTTATTTTAAGGATGACGGTAGCTATTTTCATTGCCAATAATTACCATGCAACCTGGCAGGGGCCCCTGCCACCTCCCATTGCCTGCCATCTCATGGTGACCAGATGCCATGCCCTTTATGACTGTTTTCCAAGGAATCAGGCAGCAAAATCTCATAGTTCATGAAATTATAATCATATATTTTCTGTTGTCAACAAATAAAATTAATAAAGTTCACACTAAAAATACCTGTATTCATCTTTTTAATAAACATTACTGAAAGTCCATTGCAAGTCAGTAATTGAGGAATAGACTTTATCCCTATCTTCCAAGTTCTTCCGGTCTGGTAAATTAAGATGGGGTATTGTGCAAAGCTAGGGTGTTCTAAAGTAACAATAGACTAATAGCTCTGAAGGCCAGATGCGTATGGTTGTAAAAAAGTTTCATTAGGGCCATTATTGCAAATCATCTTGGAATTGTTTACCACTTGAGCATATTCAATTAAAAAGGCATTATAATGCCGAGATTTTAAAATGTAAACTAGAACCTGGAAAGTTTTCAATGATTTATAGTGTAAAATTAAATAAAGCACCAATAAAACCAATTAGATTCAGAACATTGTAAGAGAAATGAATAAAAATGCTCACCTACTTTTGGAAACAAACGTAGAGGAGAGTCAACTTTATTCAACCAATAAATAGAAAAGCAATGCTATTTAATTCATGGAACAAAAAGAAACACTTCCTCAGTTTGAAATTATTCCCAGTTTAGAAAACCAAACCAAGAAAAGGGGTGCTTAAAATAAGCATAAAGAAAGGGAAAATATAGAGAATGGAACAGGGATAAAGTAAAAAAAAGATCGATGGAAATAAAAAAATAAGACAAATTAGAGAAGAAGCGTAAATGAAGAAGAAACACACCATAGGGACATGAAACTAAATCGTATAGTTAGGTCATTATCACTGACTTTTGAAAAGCTGACTGGTTCCATAAAGATTTAAAACAGTGCTTTAAATACTGTGTTGCAGGCGTTATGTTTTTATTTTGTAATAAGTATAGAGTTTGAAATTCCAAATTTCTCATTTAATCCTGAACATTTTGTTCTTAAGCCAAAGAATGACTCGAAGCACAAAAACATACTTAAAACTATTTCCAGCCGTGGTTCTCAAATCTGATACCTCAGCATCACCTGGCAAGGGTTTCTTTTGTTATTTCAGCAGAGATTTACTAACCAGCTGGCAGTACTCTGGTTATTTATGTTTCAGTATCTCTATTTATCTATTTATATTATCCCAGTTCATTTTCACAACCACACAATGAGCAAAGCGAGGCAGTGCTGGAAAGGGCAGCATCAGGGTTTGCAGGCAAAGTGTTCTGACAGCACAATGCATGCTGAGCTTCTACATTTCACTGTCCCACAATTGCAATGGCAGGCCCCCACCCTAGAACTACTCTCTGGGCTGGTGGGATTCTGACATCTACATTTTGAACAGCATTTCTTAAAATCATCAGGGTTTAAGATTCTAAGTGGTCAAATATACTCCATTCCACAATGACCTGAGATTACCTTATTTGTCCCTTGTTTTAAATCCCAAGTCTTTAAAAATAAATCAAATCCTGGAATGACGGTAGGTGAAAAATTTAATATCAAGGAAAATAATGAAAAAGAAAGAAGGAACTCTGTGTATAACACTTCCCCAGGAATAATTAGGCTCAACTACATCCTAATGCTCTTTAACCACCTTCATGAAAGCCTCAATCCACTTGGAATGGGACAGAAATTGCAAAGGAATACTCTCTGGGCACCAGCGATATTGCCACAACCAAATCTTAGCATCATAGGATTTCAGCACTGAAATGGAAAATGAACAAAGAGAGGTAAGCAGTTTATAATACTAGTAAGGGAGAAAAGCAAAACAAGAACTTTGGAGGTTTTTCAAACATAGGGGCTCTCTCCAGTTGTTCCCAAGAGATACTGGGGTACTTTACCTCTACCATGTCTGTGTCTCTAATCATCCACCCACCACAGAGCTCAGCCAACTGAGAAGGACTAAGGGTCCTATCTAGGAATCTTCACTTGATTTTGCTTTATTTTCTTTCGAGAGTGCACAAGCCAGGCAGGGCACAATGGCTCATGTCTATAATCCCAGCACTTTGGTAGGCTGAAGCGGGTGGATTATCTGAGGTCAGGAATTTGAGACCAGCCTGGTCAACATGGCGAAACCCTGTCTCTACTAAAAATACAAAAATTAGCCAGGTATGGTGGCGGGCACCTGTAATCTCAGCTACTCGGGAGGCTGAGGTGGAGAATTGCTTGAACCCGGGAGGCAGGGGTTGCAGTGAGCCAAGATCATGGCATTGCACTCCAGTCTGGGCAACAGGAGTGAAACTACAACTCAAAAAAAAAAAAAAAAAAAAAAAAAAAAAAGTGTGCAATCCTAGGACACAGAGGAACCTCAAATATCCTCTACTTCTAGAGCTCTGAAAATGTGGAAGCTACTTGCAATAGCCTCCCCCTTTTGTTTCCTTTTTTCCTACTCTTGTATCTACATCTTCCTTATCCATAACTGTTTGTTTGTTTGTTTTCCCTTCAGGAATAAAGGGAGTTCATGAACAGAAATCTCACCTATGATACCTTCCAGAGGTTAGATGAAGAAATGCTGAGTAAATACGGAATTGCCTTCTTTATGTTGTCACTCCTTCAATCTCCAGCAAAGACTTTAAATAGAAGGGAAGCAGGGAGACAATGGTGACATCCAAAATCAGGTTGAGGCCAGACTTCTTCAAAGTGACAGGGAAGGGGGCAGGGAAGTGCTGGGTAGGGCCTGTGCCCGCAGACCTAAGTGAGGACAGGCACTCCTGTTTTCATGCTCAACTGTTGCATTTTCCAAGACCACCCTGGCTCACAATGTCCCCATCCTTGGCCTATGAAAACCCCGAGACCCTATCAGGCAAATACAAAGGCAGCTGGACGTCAAGCGGAACAACACCAGCAGAAGAACACACTGACAGATGCTGGCAGGCCATCAACCGTGGAACGCCAAGGGAAATTTGGCTGAGGATTGTCAGAAGAGAGCCCAGCCTCTGAGCCACCCGACTCCAGGGGAAAACCACCTTCCCACTCCAACCCCCTTCTAGCTCCCCATCCATCTGCTGAGAACTGCTTCCACCATTCAATAAAACCTTGCACTAATCCTCCAAGCCCACATGTGATCTGATTTTTCTGGTACACTAGGGCAAGAACCCTGAGATACAGAAAGTCTTTTGTCCTTGTAATAAGGCAGATGGTCTTACTGAGCTGATTAACTGAGCTAAGCCGAAAGAGCCGACTGTAACATATGCCCACTGGGGCTTTGGGATCTCCAAACACTCAACCCTAGATGCCGCCATGAGGTCCGAGCCCACACTCCCCACAACCTGCTGGTCTGCATGGTCCCCCCTAGGGGTTTAAGCTGTGGGGCATGGAAGAAGTGAGCCACACCCTATTACATGCCCTGCGAGGGGGATAAAGGAACTTTCCTCATTTCAAAAATGGCAGAGGAGGAAGGGTGCTTACACACATGTCTTCTAGCATGTTCTCTTTCCCCCTTATCTCGCTTTTTTCCCCACTAGGCTAGGATTTGATTCCAGCTAGACAAAGGCCAGCCCGTGGTTTGTATCTGATCCACTGTTGAGGCTGCCTATTTCTGAGTGAAAAAGCTTCCAAATCTATTAATAGATATAGCCAACTTTCACTCAGCTGCCAAATCAAAGAATGAACAAAGGCAAAATAGTTACCATTTAGATAGGCTTCTGAGATGCTTGATTTCATATAAGACATCTGCATGCCTAACTTCCCTTTTCATTCTATCAACGTCTATCTATGGAGTGCCTACTATATGCTATGTTTCTGTGCTACAGGCATATTCATCATGCCATTCATTTGATTTCTAACTGAAAGCCCTTTTTCTTCTGCCTCCCAGTTTCAGCTGTCATAGCCTGTCAAAATCACTATTTGCCCTGGTATTTATGGTGAAAGGAGTCATTACTAGTCATCATGCGACCATCTGTACAGTGTCACTGGGTAGTGACATGGCCTCTGTTCAAACTCTAAGATGTTCCATCTTGCAGGATGGATATTAATGCCACTAAATCCATCTTAAGCATTCTTGAATGAGAGCATTTGTAATGGTTATTACATCTTTGCAATAGCATGAAAAGAGAAGACAGCATATTATTATCAAAAACTGCACATTACAATCAAATTACAATAGTACAAGTAGAAAATAGATTACCTTTCCTCTATCTTTAATGTACTTTATAGTTTTGGACAGACGAGCCGTGTCCAGAGGAGGTTACGGTGGTCAGGCATGCAGTATGATTTCACAGGGCTATGAGGATCTCCTATGGGCTCCTGGCTAGATATTAACCTTTCAATTTAAGGGAGTAATTTCCAAAAATGGTGGTACATCAGAACCACGAATGAGGCAGCCTTAGGAGGAGTTTAATCATATGTTTTTTATTAATTATTTGTTGGTTTATTTGCATGTCCTAAAATGACCTATTGTTCATTCTGTTGCATATTCAGAAGCTAGACAACACTGATTTCAGCATTTGCCCAGCATATAAAAACCAACTCAAATTCTGCTGGCTTATAAAGTATTTGAAGTCAGAGGAGATCGTTTCAAGCCAGTACATGATGCAGGCAGCTCATAAATATAAGTGAGGTGGTTCAGTGGATTTGTGATTTGTTTGATGATTGATGCTTCATATTCTAATCCATCATCACAGACATGATGTATTTTCCTATTAAACATGAAAGAATATTTGTCAAGTGCACGAGGATATAGTTTTCAGAAATTTTCTTGAAACCCAAAGCTTCTTAATTCATCTCACATTCTCTCACTTATGATAGAGACATTAACTAACACGACAAAATAATAGTGCAGGCTTGATGCGTATTCACAACTGAAATGTGGCTGTAGAGCTGGGAGACAAGAGGGGTGGTTAGAGTTGTGGGGATGATAAGAAGCATGTCCCACATCCATGGAGCAGATTGTCTTCAGTTCCAGCCAACTGTGAGTGAGAAAATACAGCATCACCAGACTTTTGGAATTTTTTAAAAAAAGAAATCACAAATCCAAATTTTTGTGAAATCTTTTGATGGTTGAATATTAGCAACTAATTTATAGTTTAATAAAATGCCCAAGGGGGCCTGCACTTGTGAGGTAAACGAACCTATGCGGGCTGGATTTGACAAAGGACCTGTGAGTTTGTGGTCTATTATTTTAACCGAGGAGGGCAGGATATGCATGGGGAGGAGAAGGGCACTATTGCAAAGCGGGGAGTGCAGTCATAAGGGTGAGCCCTGATAAAAACATTTGCTGACTTTGTTCATTTGATTAACACTAGTCCTATTTCCAGTTAACAAAAAGTTACCCTTAGTTGTGATAGGATGGTTATCTTCAAAAAGTTCCTTGGAAAATGAAGATTTGAGAAAGAAACGGTCTTCACAGCATCATGTGGGCTAGGACTTTTCTCCTAGCTGCCAAGAGCCTATAGAAAGAAAATTAGATATTTGGAAGATCGCAAGATAAAGTTGTTAAAAGTAAGTGTTTGATGTGGGGGAAGCTTCTTTGTCATTTTTTTGACTTACGCAAGTTTTATCTAGTGAGTTCTAAAGAAAATTCCAATTAAACACACATTTACATTAAGAAAAAGTTGATACTTTTAGTATCTGTTGTATAGTTTTATTACCTTTTTATTAACTAGATTTGCAATTCCATGACATAAGCCATGACTTTGTCCTTCTTGAGCCCCTGACTTCACATATTTGGACTTTGGAGTATATTCGTCAGGGAATTTGTGTCTTGAATTGTTAGAAAACATATATTCAAAGAACATAATAAAGCTACCAGACATTTTCTTACTTTGTTTTCTGTTTTGGTTTGGGATTAAACAGCAGCAAAGACAACAAAAACAACAGCAACAACACACACAGCAATGTAATTACTAAAAGTGAGGCTGCGGCCCCAGAGAGAGACATTGTCCTGACAGGTGTCCGAGGGAGACCTGGCACTCCATGTAAGTCCCTGATGTCTTTGAGAGACTGTCATGAGCACATGCTCAGACATCTTGGGCAGGGCATGTTAGCAGAGGCAGAGACAGATATAGCGTAATGAAGGGTAAGGTTGAGGGTACTTCTCTTGCCTGACATTTTCCAAAGCTCTATTATCACTCCCGGGGAGACTGGGAGGAACCCACTGCTCCAGCTATGCTGCTGTGGACTCGGAGTCCCTCGTAGCATCCTCAGGCTGTGGGTGTATCCGCGGGGCTGCCTGCACTACTTCTAACACATCTAGTCCCCAGTGTCAACCTTATAAGCCTTAGCAAGTTTTCCTCTTACGTAGAAGGACTGGAACAAGGACACTGCTCTGCCACAAACTAGAAGACCCCTACAACCCTGGATCCACAGCTGTTTGCAGCCGATCCCCAAACAAATAGCCTGCATTGCCAACAGACACAGGTGGGAGGTGAACCAGGGACATCTGGATCAGAGGCGCACAATCTCAGGCTTGAAGCCCTGCTGAAAAGAAATGACAGAGGGTGTTACAGCTGTGGCATTGCTCACAACAAAGGGCAATGTTTAAAAAAAAAAAAAAAAAAAAAACTTTTCTGTCATAAAAAATAATTCAAGTATTTTCGATGTACTATTTCTAGAAGAAACACTGAATTTTACTTGCATTTGTTCTACAGCAAATCATGTTGACAAAATCATTGTCATATGTAGAGATGATCAAAGACTGACTATGCAACCAAAAAATGCAGAAAAAGGTTATAGATGAGGATGATGATAAAGGTATACTATTGTCTTGATTTTGTGACAGCTTGGGTTTTGTTAACTATGGAAGTTTTTATTCTAAGTTAATATCCATGTTGATATCTATCATTATATTCATGATATTGTATTTTTAATGAGGATCTCCAAATTATACTTTTCAACACCCACGAAACCTAAATCCACCTCTTTAAAGAGGGCTGGGACAGAGTCACGTATCATAAGAAGGGAGAAAAACACAGAAGTTGACGTTACCCTGCAAATGCTCAGAAGGCATCCAAAATTTTGAAGTGGGCGTTTAGAGGTGTTGTAGGCAGGTAGGCTCCAGAACACTTACAAATATGAATGCATCATACAAAAGGCATCAAATAAGTTTATTTGAAAGCATTTTGATTTGCTTTAAGGATGGCGTATCTATCCATTAGTTGCAAACCCTGACAGTCCTAAGCATCCTTCTGCTGTTCTGACTACTCTGACTTGTTTCCTACCTCATTTCAGCAGTGTCGTCTACTTTGCTTTTTTTCATGAGTCCATATTGTTGTTTTATTTATTTATTTTTTGCTTTTGTTTTGATTTCTTTTTTCTAAATATTAATTTTTTTAAAAAATTGTTCAAGATAATATGTATGTCTAGTTATCTCTCAATTCCTTTGGCTTACTTTTATATAGGCCCTCGAGACTGGACTTATAAGCACTGATTATAGTAAATAACAGATGGCAAACTATTTTGGAGAGTATGAACCAATAAGATTTCTGCCTCTAGGCCATTAACAAAAAATATGAATGCATTGCTATCCCCACCCAAGACAGAAAGAATTTCCCAGCCAAAACAGGAGCAGATGTATAAATCATGGGCAGAGAAAATAAGAGGGGTTTTCCTGGCCATAATGGAGTAGGCATTAATCACATACTGTCATAGCATTTAAAACATAAATGTATTTCATTGACGCAGAGCTGTAAAAACAAAATGAGTTCTACCATAAACGTAAGATGAAGGGTGTTAGTTAACTGCAATTACAAAGAAGATTACTAAGTTACTTATATGCAAAGGTGGGAGCTCAAATTTGTGAAGGATGACCCTGTAAGGTGCCACACCCACGGCTGAAAGTATATAAATGGTCCTGTCCAGGATTGGCATCCAAACTCAGAATCTTCTCAGTGTAACTCAGCTGAACTCACATCTCCTGTCAACATGTCCTACAACTGCTGCTCTGGAAACTTCTCCTCCCGCTCCTTTGGCGGCTACCTGCGCTACCCAGCCTCCTCCTGTGGCTTTTCCTATCCCAGCAACCTGGTCTCCAGCATTGACCTCTGCTCTCCCAGCACCTGCCAGCTGGGTTCCTCTCTCTACAGGGGCCGTCAGGAGACCTGCTGGGAGCCCACCAGCTGCGAGACGTCCTTTGTGGAGTCCAGCCCCTGCCAGACCTCCTGCTACCGCCCCAGAACCTCCTTGCTCTGCAGTCCCTGCCAGACGACTTACTCTGGGTCTCTAGGCTTTGGATCCAGCAGCTGCCGCTCCCTGGGCTATGGATTGAGGAACTGCTACTCAGTGGGCTGTGGGTCCAGTGGCTTCAGATCCCTGGGTTATGGAGGCTGTGGCTTCCCTTCCCTGGGCTATGGCTCTGGATTCTGCCGCCCAACCTACTTGGCTTCTAGGAGCTGCCAGTCTTCTTGCTACAGACCAACTTATGCATCAGGCTTCTATTATTGATCATCTTCTTAAATTGCTAATTTTGTTGGCCAATGTCATTAATGCCTCTACTCATAACCTTTATTGTCTTCATCATGTACAGAAAGAATTAGCCTCTTATTCTCTAATTATCAAGTTCTCAGTTTGTCTTTGGCCCCAAATACTGGCTGGTAGGCTTCATCTGAAAAACTGTAATTAGAGTACTAGCTCAAAATAAATCTTGAAGTACACATTAAAAGTAGAATTTGTATTATTTGATTTTCTTCTATAATTTATAAAAAGTCAAATCATTTTAATCCAATAAATCCATTGGTCTCATACTCAGCTATGTTTGTGGTGGTTTTTTTATTGCTAGGTTTTGGTTGTGATGTATTAGGGGATTATTATGTAACAATTGGTGTGTATATATATATATATATATATATATATATATATATATAGGAATAGGTTTGAAAATCATATGAAGTTTGGGATTCAAACAAACTTTTGGGGGTCTCGGAGATTTTTGTTACTCAAACTACAGGTAGTGCAAGTCTACTAAATATACAGACTTTTATTCATTAAAATCTCAGAATCAGGAATTAGCTTGACCCCCTTATAAAATGTGGATTCTTGTGTCTGTGCCAACAAATATAAGGTAGCAGACTAGTTGATAGTTATATCAGGAATCTGCAGAGAAAAAAAAATTTAGAACTATATGGTTATAGGTACACATAAAAGAAAAATTAAATTGAAGACAAACCAAAATGATTTGAAGTAACTTTTGAAGTCACCCAATATTTGTTGGTAATCATGATCAAATGCCTGCATCTCATTGATGAGAATTCAATATGATTCAATTATCTACATATGTGTAATAAGGGATACCATGAAACTTGAATGGAGGATTGATATTCCACCTTGGTTTTTATTCATGTTTCACACTAAGTAAAGCTGAAGATAATAACCCTTTGATACCATCAGAAGTGATAATTTAATTCACATCTGAGCATAAAATTAGGGAAATGTTATTTCTCTTTTTTGTGGTAGCATTCTTTGTTTTCTCAGGCAAAGTAGTTCCAGAAGAAGGTAAGTGTGAAGATAAACAGATTTCAATAAGGAACCTAAAGCTGAGAACAAAAAAAGAGTTCAAATAATGTTTGATAACTATTCCCATTCATTATTCCTTTAGACAACAGCTGTTAGAGAAAGCGATTATACATGTAAGTTATGTTAAATGTAAAAATATGGAGACACAAAGATGATAAGGAATGTAGAGGGAAAACTTATTCTATGATATCTTAAAGGAGTTGCAAATTTTTGACTTGCAAAAACAGAAATATCAGAGGAGAGAAATCTGGGAAGATTAGACACAATAAGCAAAGCAGAAAGGACTGAAAATCTTTGTGTATTCAAGGAATGATAGGAAATTTAGCTCAGTTACAGTTACAACGCAAAGTGATTTCATAAGGTGTGGTAATGACAAATACGGTCATTCAAACTACTAAAACAGTCTTGAGATAGGGTACCTTTTTTTTTTTTTTGACAGTCTTGCTCTGTTGCTCAGGCTGGAGTGCAGTGGTGCTATCTCGGCTCACTGCAACCTCCGCCTCCCGGGTTCAAGCAATTCTACTACCTCAGCCTCCCAAGTAGCTGGGATTACAGGCTCCCACCACCACGCCCAGCTAATTTTTTTGTATTTTTAGTACAGAAGGGGTTTTGTCATGTTGGCCAGACTGGTCTCCAACTCCTGACCTCAGGTGATCCACTCGCCTCGGCCTCCCAAAGTGCTGGGATTACAGGCATGAGCCACCACGTCCAGTCGAAATTGGGCATTTTTACTCCATTTTCTCTTCTATTATAATCACTTATGTGCTTTTAAAAAGAAATCTCTTATCCAATGATTAGGTTCATACCTAGGGGTATTAGGTTCATACCTAAGGGTAAATAAGTTAAAATCAAATGCTCACAAATTAAAAAACTATTTATAACTAATATCTTTTGTTTAGAAAATCTAGACAAGGAAAATACATGTGAAGATATTCAGAAATTATGAGTGCCAAAATCTAAGAAAGGTCTTGATAAATAAACAAACAGGAAGTCATAGAATCCATGACTACTTTTAGAATAAGAATGTTGTTCGATCCAAAAGAGAGGCTGAAGTACAGTCCCAAATCATTTCAGTACTTGATAAGGTTAAGAGGATATAGGAATACCAGGGCTCTTTTTCTATCCTGCCAAAATCAAATTTAAATTCTTCCAGGAGGAGGATAACATCACAGTGAGCTCCAAATTATTTCTTTACATGATAAATATAGATACAAATGTAAATACAGATACCTATTTATATATATAGATGACATTGCAGATATAGTTATATCTAGATACACATGAAGACACAGATATAGTCTAGTATCCAACAAAAATTTACCAGACTTCAGAAGTTAAGAAATTTCTAAATCCAAAATATAGATATATGTAGCAGAATTAGGATCACAAGAGCTTCAGTAAATGAAAATATTACACATAAATGTTAAATAACTATACTTGACATGCTTAGAGAATAAAAAGATAGATGAAAATTTTGGCAGAGTACTGAAGTATATTAAAAGAACCAAAAAGAGATTTTAAAATTGAAAAATGTAATAAATTAAAATATTGAATTGGTGAATGGATTAAAACAAAATTAAACATGGCTAAAGAGATAATTAGTTATTGTTCAGTAGAATATATACAAACCAAAAGAAAAATTATTAAAATATTTAAAGGAGTTTAAGAGACTATGGAACATGTGTAACAGTCTAACATAGTTGCTGTTGGAGTCCTAAAACAAAATTGTGTGTGTGTGTGGGGGTGTGTGTGTGTACATATGGCTAGAAATAAGTCCACATATCACTAAATCTAAGAGAAGTTATATGTAATAGAAACAAATTAACAGGGGATCCAAAGATAATTTTTGAACAGACACATATAATCAAGAACTACTAAAAATCTCATGCATGATAAATGTGAAGACAAGCCCATAACTAGGCATATTGAAGTCTCACTGAGGAACAGGAAAGAAAAAGAGAAAAACTTAAAGCAGCCACAGGTGAGAAAAAAATTTAAAAAGAAATTTACCTTCATCAAAGCAACTGAGATTAAAAGTTGAATTTTAAACAGAAAAGAAGAAATATAAGAAAACAAATACATGTCCTCAAATGTTAAAAAAAAAAAAAATCAAAACTAGAGTACTACGACCAATGAATGTCTGTTTTAAAAATGAAGGAGAAATATAGACATTTTCAGACAATCAAATACTTACAGAATGTGTCAGCAGCTTTCCAGCACTAAAATATATAATTAAAGTTATACATAGTTGAAACAAAATGATCCCAGAATATAGAAAAAAGGTGTAAGAAATAATAAGTAAACAAAAGATACATATTGGGTAAATTTAAGCAAGTACGGTTGACTCTTGAACAAGTGGAAGTTAGGGGAACTAACACCCTAACCAATTGAAAATGTGCAGGTAACTTTGGCTCCCCCATAAACTTTACTAATAGCCTACTGTTGATCAGAAGCTTTATCAATAACATAAGATTTAAGTTAACACACACCTTCTGTGTTACATGTATTATGAATTATAATCTCATAATAAAGTAAGCTAGAGTAAAGATAATGTTAAGAAAATCCTAAGGAAGAGAAACTGTATTTACTGCTCATTAAGTGGAAGTGGATCATAATCAAGGTCTTCATCCTTGTCTTCATGTTGAGCAGGCTGAGGAGGAAGAGGAAGAGGAGAGCTTGGTCCTGCTGTTTCAAAAATGTCAGAGGAGAAAATAATCAATTTATAAGTCAGCCTACAAAGTTTAAACCCATGTTGTTCCATGGTCAACTGTATTGCTCCTAAAAGCATGAGGGCAAATTATCTATCTATCTATCTATCTATCTATCTATCTATCTATCTATCTATCTATCTATCTATCTATCTATCTATCTATCTATCTATCTATCTACCTATTTAATCTATTATCTATCTATCTATCTACCTATCTATCATCTATAATCATATATTAAATTAAAATACAGAAAATTCTAACAGTGATAAAAGAATTGAGGTGAGGATAAATAGTCTTGAAGACAGACTTCTAATTTTCCTGTTTGTACAAGTCGTAAAAGTACTAACTTATGCTAGCAAATCAATGTGTGCTGTGATTTCTAAGGCAGCACTGTCCAACAGCATTTTCTGTGGTGATGAAAATATTCTCATATATGCACTTTGCACTGTATGGTGTCCACTAACCACATATATTCTATCACGCAATTTTTATGTGGTTTATATGACCCATAAACTGAATTTTAATGTAATTCTATTTTAATTAATATAAATTAAACTTAGTAAATGTGGCTAGTGGCTACTCTTGGATAATATGGTTTCAGGGTAACCTCTAAATAAATCATAAAATAATGTATACCATCCTGCATGCCTGTCAGACTGTGATTGTTAAGAAATATCCTATTTTATATTAAATAACGTTGGTTAGCCAACCTTGTCTGAGATTGTAAAAGCAGAAATAGCATTGTTTTATTTGCTTATTTTGCTGGATATATCTTTTTATATTTCCCTTTTCGTTTTTCTTAGATTTAATAAAAATCTCTTTTAAGTAAAAAATTGTTTTGATGTTTAGCCTGCTCTGATATTTGATGTTTTTGTTAAGATTTTTAAAATCATATCATATTTAATTTAATTATCATTACATTCAGACTTCTAGCTATAGATATTTACTCTGTTTTTGGTGTTTGATCCATTTTCTATGTTCCCTTTTCTTATTTTCTTATTTATTTATTTACTTATTATACTTTAAGTTCTATGGTACATGTACACAACATGCAGGTTTGTCACACAGGTATACACGTGCCATGTTGGTTTGCTGCACCCATCAACTCGTCATTTACATTAGGTGTTTCTCCAAATGCAGTCCCTCCCCCAGCCCCCCACTCCCCGACAGGCCCTGGTGTGTGATGTTCCCCGCCCTGCATCCAAGTGTTCTCATTGTTCAATTCCCACCCATGAGTGAGAACATGTGGTGTTTGGTTTTCTGTCCTTCTGACAGTTTGCTGAGAATGATCTCATTTTCATACTTTTTTTGGGAGAGGAGCACTTAATCAAATATTTTAATGCTACAACTTTACAATTTAACTTATTAGTTTTTGCAACTTTTTAATTTTTAGCAATTTCTTAAGAGATTTTAATGAGCATTCTCCATTTATACTTCTACCTATATGTTAAGAACAACATGTGAACAATTCATATTCAG
The DNA here is from genome assembly GCF_003255815.1 of Theropithecus gelada. Taxonomy (NCBI): domain Eukaryota; kingdom Metazoa; phylum Chordata; class Mammalia; order Primates; family Cercopithecidae; genus Theropithecus; species Theropithecus gelada. Next base: position 32,514,125 of record NC_037670.1, on the reverse strand, counting down.
GCATCATGAGCTTATGTTTCAGTCTTCTTTATTTCCTCCAAGTTTCCTTGTGAGATTACTGTCCTAATTGGAGAAATTCCTTTGGTGTTTATTTTAGTTTAGGTTTATCTGATATGGATAGCACTATAAAAACACGATATTTGGACATTTTACAATGGAAAAATAATCCTAAAGAGATCTGGAAAAAGTGTGTTTTACAATAAAACAGAAAATACCTGAGAAGATTTGAAGGTAGAAGTGTAGAGACGGTACTGCCCGAAGAGAGTTTTTCCAGAAGAGGCATCTCTCTCAATGAGTTGTAAATATGAATGACAAAAGAAACCATAAACATGTGAAAACATATGAACTATACTGATATTGAATCAGTTTGTATTTGAATTATACAGAAATGGAAAAAAAAAAAAACATAGAGTTGCTACTTATCTCCCCTCAGCTCAAGGGTATCTGACTTTTTGAGTGCTTCCTCATGTGTACAAATTTATATCCACTTTCACTTTGTTTCAAATTAGTCTTCTTTTGTCATTTTTCCTCTCTTCACTGGTTCTGGTTTATCTCTATGACACACCATATCTCTCGTCCTATTTATCTTATCTATTTTTCCCTTTCCAGTGAATGTAAAAGCAATATATAATGTAATATATGGAAAATAATTTTAAGGAAATCATTGGTGATTAATAAAATTAATACATACATTGCTAGTTTACGGAATTCATGCTAATGAATTAATGTTAATGAATCAATGGAATTTTTGTTTATGCATTTAATTCATGAAATAGATAAAAACCAAATACATATAATCAAATAAACTCATACAACCTGACATCCAAATATACTACCAGTTTCATTGTTAGTTTTGTTGTCAAAGGAGCATTTTCACTTATTTTGTTTGGGACGTTTTGGTTAAAAGTCTCTATGCCTCTGGAAGCAAACTGGAAACTTGACTGATTGGTGGAGTTGAATTAACTTATTTTGGGTTTTAAACATCTTCCCTCTTTAAGACAGCTATTTTTTGAAATCTTTATATCACATGCATAGACTTTATATGAATAATAATTTCAGGAACAGTATATAACAATTTCTTTCAAAGAATGTGGGGTTATGATGTTTGCTGAAAAAAGAGGAACTTGGAAATAACAACTGAGAAAAAAATTTAGGTCACGCGGATTTTTTTTACACAGGCTTAAGTAGCTTTCTTGATTCAGTCAATGCTAGGTGGCAAAAAGAACCATATCCATTCATCTCATCAAGTATTTTAGCATACAATTAATTTCCTTACATGTGTACAAAGAGGAAACCAATTATCCACTGTGAGAATTAATTAGGTTCATGAGATGTAGGGTTTCACCTTTGTGGATCTAAGACTTAAATTCAACATGGATGGAGAAAGCAAGCTTTTCGTATCATCAGAAATGATTGTCTCATTCATATTTCAACACACATTTGCAGATGCCTAGTTTTCACATTTTATGTTGCCATTCTAATATTTTATAGCCTAAGTATTAGAGAAAGTAATAAAATGCTAAAGTAAGTTGTATATTGGTAAGACCTAAAGCTAATAGCATAAAGATATCTTTGTACAGCGCTAAAAAGGAAAGTTAAAAGCATTTCCCTATCCATTAATTTTTAGATCTCTACAAGAATCATGAGAAATGTGGATTTTATGAACTATAGTTATTTTACATATAAGGAAATGAAGACTCAATGTGGATCAAGGATTCACTAGAGGTCCCGGTCTCAAAAGAAAATCAAGGTTCAAGATTTCATGAAAGATGGAGAGTAATATAAGAAACAAAAACACCAGTAGTATGGTAGCGATTAAAGAGAATTTTGGGAAGATGAAATAAAATGAACAAAGCAGAGATGTATAAATGTACTTGTATTCAGCAAATTATTGGAAATCAAGTTATAATTTGTATGATGTAGCAATGGAAAATCAGTCTACAGATATATGATAGGTACCCATTCGTTTATTGTTTGAATGTCTTGAACTTTGGATCATATTAATCTTGATCTTCTCTGATTTATATACTATTGAAGTGCTTTTCTGATCATTCTTACTCTATCTCCTTAGCTATCTAAATATTCTCAAGTACTTTACAAAATAAAACTTTTGTCAAATGTTATATAAAATAATATATTTTATATTCATGTATTTTGCATAAGCATATTTTCATGTTGAACATATAATTTAACATAATATAAAACATGTGTATAAATATATAATAAGTGATGAAATCTCTTTCATTTCCTGCTACATCTGAGGGAGCAGAAAACTTGTAGTTCTTTTGAGTTCTGAAACATATTTGTCACCTAGAAACACCTCTCTGGCCTATAGACCCAGGTTTAGGTAGCATGAGGAGCAGGAAATGATTCTGCTTGTCCAAGTACAGATGCAAGCAGTCCTGCTAGTCCGACTAAATCTGGCAAACTCTACAGTATTGGGTGTATCTGTAATATGAAAAAAAAATGCAGTGTGGAATTTATGGCACATTCCAGTGGGAGAATCATAATGTAGGCACATGGATGTGTATGGCCAGGCTTTATAATCTTTAGTGGTGAATCAACATATCTATGGGAAGTCAGCTTCTGGGATACAACCAGGCCATGGGAGAGATCCAGAACTTGGCCATGGGGCAGCAAGTGACCACCTTTACTCAGCTTACACCTGGCTACACTGGGAGTCTGGAATGCCAGCTGGAAGAGGAAGGAAAAATCTCAAACTGGGTTTGCAGATAGACGGACTCATTATGTGGATGTATTTAAACATCACGTTGAGCAAAATATCATCTCTCTTGGCAGAACGTAACGTTGAGTACCTGGTTATCTACTTGGTATAAAAAGAAAAATGGCCACATTTGATGATACTTCTAGCATTCCTGAATGATAAAAGGTGAACTGACCAGTTAGTTAGCGACCTGGAAAGGAAAATACTAGAATATTGATACAAGAAAATCCGGTGTAGACATGCAGCTGGTCATATGGGAGTGGGCACACAGTGTGAAGATCTTTGCATGTCTTCTTAATGCTTACCAGAATGCATCCACCATGGAAGAAGAACTAAAATATCAAGTAGACAAAGTAACTCTGCAAGTTGATGATAGCCAGGCTTTGTCACCATTCCCCACATTAGGAGGCTGCTAGGAAGGATATTTTATATTTTGGGAGAAAACTATGAAATGGGAACTGACTTTCAGATGCACAAAGCTCACTCCGAATCTGAGCACTAAAAACCCTGAGTCATTTTAGGATGCAGACTTTGTAAGTGTTTTTCTGGTTCATGTCTGTTTCCAGCAATTTCTCATGATGTGTTATTCTTCCACCCTCTGTTGGATGTGAGAAACACCATATAATAACATGTAATAGATGGGAAATAATTTTGGAGAATATAAATCAGTGGTGACAAGTAGAATCAATCATTAAAAGCATCCTTGCAAAAAACAAAGCTGTGCCACTGGTTATTTGACACAGGAGAAAAATGACAGACAGAATCCCAAGGCAAAGTATAAGCAGATACGAATGGACTCATGGCCAGAGAGGAAAGGAGGGCCTTTTCAGAACAGGAAAGGACGGGCATTACTAACAACTAGAATTACAACTAGAATTTCTGATGTAGAAATGCTCATTGGCTTTGTGCTATAATAACAAATTATAGTATCCATAAAAACAATAAAAAGCCAGTCAACTACAATTATAGAGGAGGTTGACTTACACATATGCAGAAGAGGGTGTATAAATGAGGGAGAATTAAACCTGTACTGTTCCATATCCATTGATAGAAGTATATAAGTTACTCAGTTCACAAGATGGCCCTAAGTCTGAGAATCTTCTCATTGTAACTCAGCCAAACTCACATCTCTCATTAACATTTTCTACAACTGCTGCTCTGAAAACTTCTGTGGCTCTTCCTACCTGAACAACATGGTCTACAATACTGACATCTGCTCTCCCAGCACCTGTCAGATGGGCTTCACTCTCTATAGGGGCTGTTAGGAGATCTGCTGGGAGACCACCAGCTGCCATTAATCCTGTGTGGAGTCCAGGCCCTGCCCGACGTCCTGCTGCCATCTGAGGAATTCTATGCTCTGGAGCCCCTGACAAGTGACTTAACCTGTATTGCTGGGCTCTGGGTCCAGCAGCTGATACTCCCAAGAGCTGTGGATCTAGGGGCTGCTCCTCACTGGGCTATGGATTCAGTGGCTTCAGTCCCCTGAGTGATGGAGGCTATGGCTTCCCTTCTGTGGGCTATGGATCCAGATTCTGCTGTCCAATATATTTTCCAGCTAGGACCTTCCAGTCTTTTTGTTACAGACCAACTCATGAATTTGGCTTCTACTTTTTTTTTTTTTTTTTTTTGAGGCGGAGTCTCACTCTGTCGCCCACGCTGTAGTGCAGCTGCGCGATCTCGGCTCACTACAACATCTGCCTCCGGGTTCAAGCAATTCTCCTCCTCAGCCTCCGGAGTAGCTGGGACTACAGGCACCCGCCACCATGCACAGCTAATTTTTTGTATTTTTAGTAGAGACAGGGTTTCACCGTGTTAGCCAGGATGGTCTCGATCTCCTGACCTTGTGATCCGCCCGCCTTGGCCTCCCAAAGTTCTGGGATTACCGGCGGGAGCCACCGTGCCTGGCCGAATTTGGCTTCTACTTCTCCCGGTCAAATTGTTGAGTTTCAGTATGCTTTAAGCAGTCATCAAAATGTCTACTCAGCATTTCATCATGTTCATTGTTTCCAGTAACAACTATCTTCTTAGTCTTCGATCATCAGTTTCTTACCCAGTCACTTTCCATTAAGCACAGGCTAAAAAAACCTGAATCTTGCATCTTGTTAATTTGGTGACTTTAACCCAATAGTAAGTGTAAATTCAGCATTGCTGATGGAACTCATGCTAATGTATATTCTGACAAAATTAATAAAAATTTAATGATTATAATTCAATCAATTTATTATTGTATTCAAATATATTTTATGGTATCATTTATCGGTTATTGATCAGAGTTTGTTTTCAGTTTGATTTGACAAGCTAAATAAAAGCTCAATATGCATTTGGGAGTAAATTTTAGCTGTGGATTTGATTTATTTTGAACCAGCTATTTTTTCATTCAAACTATAGTTTCTCAACATTCACATTTTCTAGCTTGAGAGTTTTATAAATGAAATTGTTAGGATCAGGAAATACATTGATTCATTCAAAGAACATGGGTTGTACCTATGCTGACAGAGGTAACGTAACTGCGAAGTTGACAGACTCACGGGGAGTTTAGTGAACAAGAATAACATTTATGTTTGCATAGGTTAAAAAATGAACAAACAAATACAAGATCAATTTAAAAATATGAGCTTGAATAACTTTCAATAAGTTAAATAAGTTTATCCAATACTTATCATTAAAAATTACTAGACTTATGTATCCAGTGTTGAGTTCCCACCATAATTGATTTTACCATATGGATAGAAGAATATAGTTAATAATTTTTGGTGGGAAGGACATACCTTCAGTATGTTTATGATTTCTCATCAATGCTTTCCTAAAGTCAAACTGAATATAGATAAAAATAAAACAACTTTATATAAGCTTGGATCTCAACATAAAGTTGGGGAAACTATGTGGTTACTCTTTTGGCAACATTCTCAAGCTAAGTATTTTGGGAAACCATATGAGACTAAGATAAAAAGGATTACTAAGGAACATAAACCTATTATAGAAAGACAGCTTTTAATAGTGTTTTAATCAAGACTCACATAATAATCCTATTTATTATTTCTTTAGCCTGTCAAATAGACCTATGGCAAAGACACTTTTTAAAAATTCAAATCATTCTACATATGAAGAAATGAACAGGTAAAGCAGCTCAGCGACTTCCACAGTTCTCAATCTTATAGGATAATCAAGATTCATAATTTCCCAAAGTATGGGGTCTGTTTGATGGGGAAATGCAAAAAGAATACAGGAACATATCATTAGAAAATTGGGGAGCTGAAGCTGAATGAGCAGAGCAGATACCGTTGGTTCTGGTTACTGGTGTTAATTATGTTCTAGAAAGGAAAGTATCTTTATCTGCCAATAACAAAAAGGCTAATATGAAGACATTAGCTGTATTCTTCCATTCTTAAAAATGTTACTCTTTCTTGGTTATGTTGTCTGTCCCACCACATTGGTCATATTTATTATTTTCTAGAAGTCTTTCTTTTTTCTAATATATGCACTTAATGTATAAAAATCTGCAGTTTTTGGTGTTTTATCTTTTATGTAATTCAGATCAAAGTATTTTCTAATGTACATTTAAGTATTTTTTCTTTGATCCAGGAGTTATTTACATTTTTATTTCCAAATTGACAAGACTTGGACATTTTTCTAGCTATCATTTTTTACTGTCTTCTAATGTATTTCCTTTCTTCAGTAACATATAATGAATTATCACAGTCATGAAATTTGTTGAAGCTTGCTTTGTGATCTAGCATATTTTCAGAAAAAAATACGTATATATCTAAAAGAATGTGTTTGCTGATCTTGCTGAGTGCAGTGTTTTGGATGTGTCAATTTGATCAATTTCCTTAAATGTGTTGGTCAAGCATTCTATATCCTAACTACTTTTGTCTGCTGCTTTTACATCTCTAAGCATTGTGGGCATGATATTCACAGTCAACTAACCCCCGTTTTTATTATGACATCCTTCTTTATTACTAGTAAAACTTCTGTGGCTGATATTAATGAAGCCAGCTTATATTGGGGTTATTTTAGATGATGTATGTATTTCTTTCAATATTTCTGTGTCCTTTTATTTTTATTGCTTACTCTTGAAAGAAGGATATTGTGGTTCTTTTTTACTTTTCTGAACCCAATCTGGCATTTTGAGACTTTGTACTGAATTTAATTATTTTATAAAGACACCCACACATGTTTATATCTGCCACCTATAATTTTATTATTACCTGACCTAACTTTATGTTCCTTTTCAGCCTTTTCAGGATTAGTAAAATAACTTCAATCATCTCAATTTCCACCATCTTAATATAATATTTGTGTTGTTTTAGTGATTTTAGAATTTGTTTGTTTTTTTTTTTTTTTTGAGACGGAGTCTCGCTCTGTCATCCAATCTAGAGAGCAGTGGCCGGATCTCGGCTCACTGCAACCTCCACCTCCCGGGTTTACGCCATTCTCCTGCCTCGGCCTCCCGAGTAGCTGGGACTACAGGCGCCTGCCACCACGCCCGGCTAGTTTTTTTGTATTTTTTTTTTTTAGTAGAGATGGGGTTTCACCGTGTTAGCCAGAATGGTCTCCATCTCCTGACCTTGTGATCCACCCATTCGGCCTCCCAAAGTGCTGAGATTACAGGCTTGAGCCACCGCGCCCGGCCAATTTTAGAATTTTGTAAAAATTTTCATGTGTACTCTTGATTTCAGTCCAATATAAATTACTATTTTATAATTTCTCCAATAATGCTAAAATGTAGAACACCTTAAATCCAATTGCCTTCTTTTAGGCATTATTGTTTTCACACATTTTAATTCTATATATATTTTAAAACAAAAATTGTTTCAATTATTGCTTTCTAAAGTCAATATTTAAATGTCATTTATGTTTACTCACACATTTACCTCTCATTTCTTCATCACCACGTTTTTCTCTGATAACATTTTTTTTTGTACTTGAAGAAAATCCATTAGTGTTGAGTTTAGAGAGCTCATTAGAAGCAGACATTCAGTTATCCTGCATTGGAACCATAACCTTACGGAGGTGGGGCAGGGTACGAGAAGAATGTGTGGTAACAAGCAAAACAAACAAACAAACAAACTGTAGGAGAGGACCTGATGTGGGGTGACAATGCCTGACAAGCTCTCCCTGAAGAGCGAGATGCCTGGATATATTGTAAATACAATGACAAAAAGGCAAAATATATTTTAAAATGTATTAATTTCAATTACTTTTGAACTGTTTTGATTGGAGTAACATTTACATTCAATAAATCGTAAGTGTAAAATAGGAAAGAGGAGAAATGTAAACATTGCACCCTGTCCCAGGTCTTTGTCTTCTTCCCCTCACATTCTATGAGGCTCTTCTTTTAGCCTCAAATTGGTCTTCATAAGTAATTCTTTTCTAATTCACTTGCTTCCAAATACTTGTCCAGGATTCAATCTGTTCCTAGCTTTCTTTCATTCAATTTGTAATATTATTGGGCATTCTCCACTGGACATGAGATACCGGTATTAATAATTAGTGCCTGGAATATAATTTTGGACAATGAGAATGAACAGTCACAAGTAGGGTCATTCTTTAGAATTTTCAGCAAGATCAAAGCTGCGCCTGTTACCAAGTTAAAAAAAAATGTTACCTCAGTCACAAGCCTTAGAAGGAATACATAACCCAGCAAAACCATAAGCAGACAGACATGAATCGTACACCAGTACAAAAAGGAGGAACATTCCTGGCCATGATGGAAGGGGTCATTAATGGAAAACAATCACAACATTTTCTACATAGGAGTAGTTTATTGGTTTGGTATTATAACAAAAATGTTATAGCACATATAAATGCAATGCATAGGAAACTATGCAGCTGCAATTACAGAAAAGATTCTTGAGTTAATAGCATACACATCAGAGAGTACAAATGTAAGAATGATGATCTTGCAGCTTTCAAAATGTATTGCCAAGGGTACATAAATACAACAGTCCGAGAAGAATAAATGAAACCGAGAATCTTCTCAGCGTTGCTCAGCTGAACTCACATCTCTTGTCAACATAGCTTACAACAGCTCCCCTGGAAACTTCTCTTGTTCCTGTGTGGGCTACCTGCGCTACCCAGACTCCTCCTGTGCCTCTTTCTACCCCAGCAACCTGGTCCACAGCACTGACCTCTGCTCTCTCACCACCTGCCAGCTGGGCTCCTCTCTCTATAGTGGCTTTCTGGAGACCTGCCCTGAGCCCACCAGATGCCAGATGTCCTGTGTGGTGTCCACCCCCTGAAAGATGACGACCTGCTACCACGCAAAGAGCTTCACACTCTTCAGTCCCTGTCAGATGACTTATTCTGGCTCTCTGGGCTCCGGGTCCAGCAGCTAGCACTCCCTGGGCTATGGGTCATACAGCTGCTAATCACCGGGTTGTGAATCCAATGGCTTCAGGTCCGTGCATTATAGAGTCCATGGCTTCCCTTCCCTAAATTATAGATCCAGTTTCTGCCACCCAATCTATTTCCTTTTCTTTCTTTCTTTCTTTCTTTCTTTCCTTCTTTCTTTCTTTCTTTCTTTTTTTTTTTTTGGAGACGGAGTCTCACTCTGTCACCCAGGCTGGAGTGCAATGGCATAATCTCAGCTCACTGCAAGCTCTGCCTCTTGGGTTCACGCCATTCTCCTGCCTCAGCCTCCTAAGTAGCTGGGACTACAGGCGCCTGCCACCATGCCCGGCTAATTTTTTTTGTATTTTTAGTAGAGACAGGGTTTCACTGTGTTAGCCAGGATGGTCTCGATCTACTGACCTCGTGATTCACCTGCCTCGGCCTCCCAAAGGGCTGGGATTACAGGTGTGAGCCACTGCACCCGGCCCACCCAATTTATTTTCTTTCTAGGGGTTTTTATTCATCCTGTTATCAGCCTTTCTGTAGATCTGGTATCTACTGTTTAATTTGTTGACTGGGCACACCTATTTAAGAAATGCAGACTCTGTAGTGAGATTATCTATTAACTACCCCCTTTGTGAAGTATCCTAATGTTATTGATCACCAGCATCTTTCTTCTTTGGTCCTCAAATACTAGATGATATATTGGTTCTGTCAAACTACAAAATTAATGAATAACTCAAATTGCATTGTAGATAGCATTTATGGTTTTTGCATTTCTCCCCAAAAGAGATGTGAAGTCAAATGATTTTATTTTAATAAACTTCATTCTTGTCTCCAAATATGCTGTTAATGTTGTTACTTATTAGTAAAGCATTAATACGATGTGTGTTTTCATTGCTTCTGGTAACGGGCTTTAGAGTATCCAGATTGTGGGGTTTCTGCATTAATTTCAGTTGAACTTTAGATATTTTCCCCTCTTTAAGCAGGAGTTTCCTGGATACCTATATTTTCCAGGGATAACCCTTATCTTAACCTAAATCTAAAGAGCATTGAAAATCCTTATTTACTAGGATCTAGAACCAGAAATACCATTCGACCCAGCAATTCCATTACTAGGTATATACTCAAAGGATTATAAATCATTCTACTATAAGACACATGCACATGTATGTTTATTGCAGCACTATTTACAATAGTAAAGACTTGGAACCAACCCAAGTGCCCATCAATGATAGACTGGATAAAGAAAATTTGGCACATATATATCATGAAATACTATGCAGCCATATAAAAGAATGAGTTCATGTCATTTGCAGGGTCATGGATAAAGCTGGAAACCATTATCCTCAGCAAACTAACACAGGAACAGAAAACCAAATACCTCATGTTCTCACTCATGAGTGGGAGCTGAACAATAAGAACGTATGGACACAGGCAGGGGAACATCATACACCAGAGCCTGTCGGGGAGTAGGAGGAAACGAGAAGGAGAGCATTAGGACAAATACCTAATGCATGCAGGGCTTAAAACCTAGATGACGGGTTGATGGGTGCAGCAAACCATCCTGGCACATGTATACCTACACGACAAACCTTCACATTCTACAACATGTATCCCAGAACTTAAAGTAAAATAAAAAAAAAAAAATCCTTGTTTACTCCATAAATATTCACGCATCTCTAAGGAAAAAAATGTATCAGAAGTTTGAAGAATGCAAGAACAAAATTTAGATTTATATGATGAGTTCAGTGCATGAGGATATTAAACTGGAAGACTTATGTGGTTTAAATGTTTAGAAAAAGAGCACCTATGAGCTTTAGGTATCATGGTGCAGGAGTAGCTTCAGATTTCTGGTTATGATGTTTGTGGCTTTCGTTCTCTGGGCAATAGATTCAGTTTCTTCTTTCCAAACTACTGTGGTTCTAGGAATCTCTGTTCATCTTGCTACCAAGCAATCTTCTAACCTTTAAATCTTATAGCTGCACTAGCAATGGAATTCATCCAATTACAGTCAAGAGCCACGTAACAACATTTCGGTCAATGAGAGACCACATTTACAACAGTGGTCCCAGGAGATCACAATAGAGCTGAAAATTTTCAATTACCTAGTATTTACTGTACTCTACTTTTCATTATTATTTTACAGTTTTCTCCTTCTTAGTATAAAAAAAGTTAATTGTAAAACAGCTTCAGGAATGTTCATCAGGAGGTATTCCAGAAGAAAGCACTGTTGTCATAGGAGTTTACAGTTCCATGCCTGTAATTGTCCTGAAAGATCTTCCAGTGAGTAAGATGTGGAGGTAGAAGATAGTGATATTGATTATCCTTTTCACGTAGGCCTAGGCTAATGTGGGTGTTCTTAGTTTTTAACAAAAAACTTTAGAAAATAAAAATAAAATTTAAAATAGAAAAGTGCTTATAGAATAGTGATACAAAGAAAGAAAATATTTTTGTCCAGCTATACAATGTGTTTGTGTTTTAAGATCTGTTAATACAAAAGAGTTAAACAGTTAAAAAAAATTACATATTTATAAAGCAAAATTTACTATGAGCTAAGGTTAATTACTGAAGAAAGAGACATTTAAAAAAATAAATTTGGTGTAGCTTAGCATACAGCACTTATAAAGTCTACAGTAGTGTGTCATAATGTCCTAGGACTTCACACTTACTCACTACTCACTCACTGACTCATGTACAGCAATTTCTAGTCTTTCAAGCTCCTTTCGTGGTAAGTGCCTATAAGAGTGCACCATTTTTTAACTTTCATATTTTCATATGTTTAGGTATGTTATGATATACAAATACCATTTTATTATAATTGCCTGCAGTATTTAGTACAGTAACATGCAGTGTAGGTTTTTAACCTAAGAGCAATAAGCTATACCATACAGCATAGGTGTGTAGTAGGCTATACCAGCCAGGTTTATGCAGATTCATTCTGTAACATTTGCAAAGTGATGAAATGGCCTAACGACACATTTTTTAGAATGCATCCCCATCAGTAAGCAAGTAAGCAAGGTATTAAATATTAAATACGTTGTTTATTTAATGTTATCAGATTTTCAGAAATGAAGGCAGAAATGAAGAAAATCTGATAACATTAAATAAACAGCAACATTAAATAAATTAACACACTTATTCTGCCATTTACATATATTTGGGTTGTTATTATTTGTTGCTTAGGCATTGAAGAGGAATTTCTTTTATTATTTATCTCATTTATAAATGTAAAAGATTAATTTTCTTCTTACAGCAAGCTTTGAAATCCTGGAGGTTGGGAGATTTAAAATTAAATTTTTTATGTTTAATTTTTTGTCTTTTTGTATAAAGACAAGAGCTATGGACAGCTTTATTTTTTAATGATGTCAGTTTTTGTGCCTCTCTCCACAGGGGAAGAAAAGTACAAAACTTGGTGGATACATATCAAATGGACAAAGAATAAAATTTAGATTAACTGTTAGCTTTTTACATGGAACAAGATTGTCTATTTTGTAGCTGTGTATTTTCAGAAAACACTAAATACAAGGCTTAAATAACTTCTATTAAGTTCATCTGATGTCGACTGGTAAAAGCAAACAAACCCCTGAAACCCACTGAGTAATTTTCAACAACATGTAAGGTAATTTTAACGACATGTAAGGAGGAAGCCAATTATTTTTTGTATAAGGAACCTTGGCTCAAGATATATAGGTTTTTACCTTCATGCTAGCCAATGACTCAAACTACAGAAATCTGAAAACAACATGCATTTATTTCAACAAAAAATTGGAAATCCTTTTTTTAAATTTTTTTACATTTATGTGCTAATCTTTTATAGGCCAAATAGTTCAGAAAACAATACAGTGCCACGACAGAACCAGTTTGATAAGGAGAGAAATCTAAACATAAAAAGGCTTTATCTTTATATTGAGTTAAGAAAACGTTAAAAGAGATTTTCAAGTCATTATTTCTTCAGAATCTGAAACAACACTCAGAGGAAAATAAATTGCGGGTGTTGCCTTTCTTCTAACCACGAGGCTCTGGAAACTCAGTGAATCAAGATCTGGCCAAAGGTCAAGCCTTACAGAAAAATTGTCCACAATTTCCTGAAAGATAGAGCCTACTTAGAAAAGCAGGAACAGAAGAAATACAGGATGGAATAAGGAAAGCTTTGGAAGACAAAAGGGAGTGAACAAAGCAAGGATGTATAAAAGCACCTTTTATGCTTACGCAATGTTTGGACAGTTAATTTACAATAAACAGAGAGTAACTAGGGCTAGACCTTTATAATGGTTCTGTATTACTCCATCCTTTTGAAGCTCATGAGTTCGAGTGTTCGGTGACAATAATCCTAGGTTTCACCTCCACTTACTCATTTTACTGGAACAAATCTATGATTGATAATTCTCATTCCAGGTTTTCTACTTATTCTAAGTAATTCTGCATATATAAGAAAATAAATCTTTTTACCCATCACCATTACATACCGAAATTTAATACGATATTATTTAGACAATATAACTTTTGGCAGCAGCAGTCTTGGTAGCTCAAATCAACCCTATCAATAAGATCCCTAGGAAAACTGAATAAAGCAATCCTTGTGTAAACTCTAGAGCACACTCAGGCTAAGAACTGCTGGAACAAAATTAGGAGAAGGTTTAAATCAAAGGAAGTGTTGACAGTTAAGCTACTTTCTTCCTAGAATTGTTCACTGATTAAAAAAAAAAGGATATTAACGGGCTTATGGCTTGAATGACCACAAGCAATCAGACTGCAGGACCTTCTAAGGACCTGGGAACACACGTGAACATGCTAGGTTTTTGGTAAGGACCTCAAATAGTCTATTAGAATTTTTAAGAGTAAGCAAATATAGAATATGTTTCGTAGAAACTGAAGCCAATCTTTGAATTGCATTGATCTTGATGATACGGGAGTGTTAGTAACATTATCCCAGTCTGTTATATCCAAAGTAAATTCGTCTGCAAATAAAACCACTCAAACTCTCAAATTACCTATGGTAATTAATTAAAAATGACCAATTCTATAAAAAAGCAAGATATGACCAAGCCAAGAGACAATACAGAGTGCAAACAAATCCACAAGAGATCAGTGTATTAGAATGTGCAGAAAAACAATTGTGGTTATTGTTCTTAAGCATTTTAAGACAAATTTAAGAATTTTGACAGAATACTACTATCTATATAACTAAACAAAAAATGTTAAAAATATAAAATAAAATAATTAGAATGAACAAATCTCAAACAATTCCAATGGCAAACTAAAACACTAAACACTCTGAAACTATAGACCAACCTCCTCACTAGATGAAATATAGACTATAATAAAGAGCACGGATCAGAGAGTGGCAGGATCTGGTTGCAGTTTAGACAAATTGGAAGTAGAATCAAGCTGATTAAATTTAGTAACAATGTTGTTTAATTCAATTGATTGAGGAATTTTACCGAGAAGCTCTTTACCTTTCTAAAATGCAGAAGGAAGGGATTATATTCTCTGGAAAATGATAAAAATATTTGCATATGTATATTTGCGTATATGTATGCATGCACACAAACATATGCGTGTGTAATTAGTAATATTTATATGCCACAAGCCACAGCTTTTCTATATTATGTCTATAACACAATAAAACATTACAAAAAAACTTGAAAAAGCAAGTAAATTCATCTAATCAAAGGAAAACATTTAATAGAAGAAAATTCACATTTACTACAAACGTTAGAATTACCAAGCATTGACTGTAAAATGACTATGATATAAAAATAAAAAGTAATCTGATGAATATCCCCAAATAGATACAATTTTAAAATAAAATTTATCAGATAGAATGAAGAAAATATTTGGCAAAACAGTAATAAAGATAAATCAACTTGAAAATAAATTTTTTTAGAAAAGATTAAGTATACAAATAAATTGAGAAGGAAAAATAAGATGGAGTAAGTTACTAAAGATTTGCTGAAAAACATTAAGCAATTTAAAGATTATCTAACAGAAATCCTAGCAGAAGAGGGGCAGAAGAAAGCATAGAAAAGCTATTAGTCAAAATATTGTGCTTTTGACAAAAATACTACAACAGCAAGCAAGTAACAACAACAACAAAAATCCCTTCAACCCACAGATGCAAGAATGTTAGGATTCTTAAATCAGAGTAAACACAGAGAAATTCAGACTCAGGCATATAATAATTAATTGATGAAAATGAAATAAAGAGAAGATCTTAAAAGTATCCAGAATTTTATAAACTACACATTTTTTAGGGGAATAGCAATAAGAATTACAGCTAATTTTCAACATAAATATTGAAAGTCAGAAAAAAAATGGAATGATAGCTTTAAAAATCTGAAAAAGAAAAATACTTAACCTAGAACTTTATATTAATTAAAAACACCCTTCAAAAATCAAAGAGAAAAACTCAGAAATTTTTAATCTGCACAAATTATTTATAAAATAAGTAATCTGACCAAGGCTGATTGGTAATAAGCTGATTAGCAATTTCTAGAAGCAGCGGGTAGGAGCTACGAAAATAAGTTATATAGTCTCTAGACAGCACCCCTTGGATCCGAAATAATTCAATCTATACATCACGGATGCAAATCCACAAACCAAAAAATGGCAAGCCAGTATTTCCACAATGAAAAGCACACAAATTTTGAAAATTTCCATTTGCAAAATGTTGACAAATAATTCTTTTTTTTATTCTTAAAAAAAACAAACTACCCCTGGAGGCCTACACTGTACAGACCTTACCAACAGAATCATGGAGCTGGATTAACCAGGATCTGGGTGCATATCAAGTCTCTTTAATGTGATACCACCCCATCATTCACACCATAATGCGAGTGTAGAATTAGCGAATAAAGTGAAAGAGAATGCCTCTACAAGCCTCTTTGATTGGTGCAGAAACATGAACTAGAATTCTATAATTTTTTAGAACAAATTGATTAACTTTCTACACTTGGCTAAGAGTAGTTTTGTTCTCTATTCATCATGTGGCTACACTAATGTTTTGCCATAAACACTATTTTGAAGAAGTGTTTCAAAAACAGAAAGAAAGGAGAAAGCTAGACATTTAACCATACTAAAGGAAACAGAGAAGTTAATTCTGCTTTGGAATATAAAACAAAAATATTTTTTAAATAATTATACAAATTTTCTGCAGTTATTGACTTCTTTTTCTCTATGCTTCTTTTAAAATTGAACTACTTGATTTTATCGACCCTCACAAACCCTAAATTTTGACTCTGTTGATTTTCTGTTTTCTGTTTGACTTATATTTAATTGGCTTCTGTTCTTATCTTCATAATTTTCCATCTTTATAATTTCTGACATTTCTTTTGGCTTAAATTGCTATTTTTTTCCTAGCATCCTCACATAAAGTACTGCAACTTTGATTTCAAGCTTTTCAATACTCTCACTAAACTCTAAAATTTTCTTTCTAAACAGCTGCATCTCTCAAATTTTACTGCATTTTGTCATCAGTATCATGCATTTCAAAATATTTTCTAATTTCCATTGTGGTATCTCTCTAACATTTGAATTATTACAAATGGCATTGATTAATTTATAATTGTATGAGTTTTTTTTTTTTTTTTGAGACACTCTGTTGCCCAGGCTGGAGTGCAGTGGCACACTCTGGGCTCACTGCAAGCTCCGCCTCCCGGGTTCTCCTGCCTCAGCCTCCCGAGTAGCTGGAACTACAGGTGCCCGCCACCACAGCCGGCTAATTTTTTTGTATTTTCAGTAGAGACGGGGTTTCACCATGTTAGCCAGAATGGTCTAGATCTCCTGACCTCGTGATCCGCCCACCTCGGCCTCCCAAAGTGCTGGGATTACAGGCGTGAGCCACCGCGCCCGGCCTGTATGAGTTGTTTTTTTTTTTTTAAAGTTGAAAACCATGAATTAATTTCTGTCTTACTAATGTTTTACCTTTTAAAAAGCGTATTGCCAGTGCTTAACTGAATAATAGCTCAAATTTAAAGTCTGATGCCAGCACCTGTAATAGATTTCATTTTAACACATTTTCTTTTTAAAATAAAATTTGCATAATTTAAGGGTAATAAACTCCTTAGCCCCGGAATAATGTGGTGGCTTGTTATCTATTCATTTTCTAATGTGATTTTGTTGTGTATTTGTGGTATTAAAATTAAAGAGCTATAGTTCTCTGTGAATGAGCTTTGTATACAAAACCTTAACCAATATCCTCAGTTTTTAACTCTCTTAAAGTAATAATTTCTTAGTAGTTCAGAATTTGACTGTGAAGCATTCTCTGACTAAACACCTCAGGAGCAGAAAAGAGCTTAATTCACTCCATGTACAATTGCCCATGTGTTGCTGCTGACAGGAGGAGGGAACTAAGAAGCTGTGCAAGCACCAGGAATACATAGAGCAGGGTGACACTTTAGGCTTACATGGCATGGCTCACATTAAGAAAAACAGAGAACTCATGTTTGTAAAATTGAGAAAAGAATGCCTATGGGCTCTTTTTTTTTTTTTCTCCTTGAGACAAAGTTTTGCTCGTTGCCCAGGCTGGAGTGCAGTGCCACAACCTCCGCCTCCCCGGTTCAAGCGGTCCTCCTGCCTCAGCCTCCCAAGTAGCTGGGATTACAGGCATGTGCCACCACACCGGGCTAATTTTGTATTTTTAGTAGAGACGGGGTTTCTCCATGTTGGCCAGCCTGGTCTCGAACGCCTGTTCTAGTGATCCGCCTGCCTCAGGTGATCTGCCCGCCTTGGTCTCCCAAAGTGTTGAGATTACAGGCCTGAGTCACAGCACCTGGCCGCCTATTAGCTTTTAACAACTATCTCTGAATTCACCCCATTTTGGGTGCAAAGATGCCTGAATTCCTGCATTCACCAACTGGCTACAGACTGATTTATTTATCTGAGTGTGTGTAAGGAGATTATAACTGAACCTAGGTGGAAAGGATCTAGACGTGGAAGCTGTGGGTTCCCTGTTGATGCTTTCCCATGGCTCAAACTCAGTGTAGCTGAAAATAACCTTCTGTAGCAGCCAATATGGCTACTTTAGTTATATCTCACAAAAAAGGATGCTATTTGATTTTCTTTTAATGATGACTTTCTAAGTGTTTATGAATGTAGTATTTCACAAAATAATAAGTTGTCAAAAATATGACTGGTTGTAAATGAGCCAAAATTAAACGCAAAATGACATCTTTGTGTAGAGCCAAACAATCTTTAAATAAATTTTCTAAGCATCATCTCCTTACACCTTCAAGCAGACCTGTGAGAGAATTCACTCATAGTCTAAGGTCCTTTTGCATATGAGAAAATAGACTCTCTAAGAGAATCATAGACTTGACAAAAGTGCCATTCCTTTAAAAAATGAGAATGTTTCACTCTTTCTAAATACATTAAAAATGACAGAGGTAAGAAACTGTAGAGATCACCAAATTAAACGTACTGTATCAAGGTGGCACTTGAGATCTAAAAGACTTTATTTTTTTAGATAGGGCCTCACTCTGTTGCCCAGACTGGAGTGCAGTGGTTTGATCACAGCTCATTGCAGCCTTGACCTCTGGGCTCAGGTGATCCTCCTACCTCAGCCTCCTGGGCAGATGCCACATGCCACCATACCTGGAGATATTGAGATCAATCACCATACCTGGTGATATTGAGATCAATAGGCACATGCCACCATACCTGGTGATACTGAGAGGTGACAACGTGCTGGCCACCCTCGCTCGCTCTCAGTGCCTCCTCCGCCTCGGTGTCAGCTCTGGCCACTCCTGATGAGCCCTTCAGCCGCCGCTGCACTGTGGGAGCCCCTCTCTGGGCGCTGAGGCTGGAGCGGGCTCCCTCTAGTTGCGTGGAGGTGTGGAGGGAGAGGCGCGGGCGGGAACCTGGGCTGCGCGCGGCGCTCGAGGGCCAGCGCGAGTTCCGGGTGGGTGTGGTCTCGGCGGGCCCAGCACTCGGAGCGACCGACAGGCACCGCCGGCCCCGGGGCAGTGAGGGGCTTAGCACCCTAGCTAGCAGCTGCGGAGGGGGCACCGGCTACCCCAGCACTTCTGGCATGCCCGCGCCGCGCTCGAATTCTTCCTGGGCCTCAGCCGCCTCCCGGCAGGGCAGGTCTCAGGACCTGCAGCCCGCCATGCCCGAGCCCCCCTCCGCGGTGGGCTCCCGCGCGGCCCGAGCCTCCCCGACGAGCGCCGCAGGGACCGCCCAAGGGCTGAGGAGTGCAGGCACAAGGTGAGGGACTAGCGGGCAGCTCCGCCCGCAGGCCTGGCGCGGGACCCACTAGGGGAAGCCAACTGGGCTCCTGAGTCGGGTGGGGACTTGGAGAACTTTTATGTCTAGCTAAAGGATTGTAAATGTACCAGTCAGTGCTCTGTGTCTAGCTCAAGGTTTGTAAACGCACCAATGAGGACCCTGTCAAAACAGACCAATCAGCTCTCTGCAAAATGGACCAATCAGCAGGACGTGAGTGGGGTCAGATAAGGGAATGAAAGCAGGCTGCCTAAGCCAGCGGTGGCAACCTGCTCCAGTCCCCTTCCCCGCTGTGGAAGTTTTATTCTTTCCTGCTTTATAAGAAATATTGCTGCTGCTCACTCTTTGGGTGCACCGCACCTTTATGAGCTGTAGCACTCACCATGAAGGTCTGCAGTTTTATTCCTGAAGCCAGCAAGACCATGAACCCACCAGGAAGTCCGAACAACTCCAGATGCCTTGTCTTTAAGAGCTGTAACACCCCCCAGGAAGGCATGTAGCTGCGCTCCGTAAGTCAGCTAGACCACAAACTCACCAGAAGAAACTGCAGACATATCTGAACCCCTGAAGGAACAGACTCCAGACACACCATCTTTAAGAACTGTAACATTGTGTCGCCACCCGAATCTCATCTTGAATTGTAGCTGCCATAATTCCTACATGTTGTGGGATGGACCCAGTAGGAGATAATTGAATCATGGGGCAGTTTCCCCCATACTGTTCTCCTGGTAGTGAATGAGTCTAATGAGATCTGAGCATTTGATAAGGGGAAACCCTTTTCAGTTGGTTCTCATTCTCTTTTGTCTGCTGTCATGTAAGATGTGATGTGCCTTTTGCATTTACCATGATTGTGAGGCCTCCCTAGCCACATGGAACTGTGAGTTTGTTAAACCTCTTTTTCTTTATAAATTACCCAGTCTTGGGTATGTCTTTATCAGCAGCCTGAAAATGTATTAATACATCTGGCAAATTTTCTGTTTACTTATGTATTTTTTATTTTTATTTTTTGTAGAGACACGGTTTTGCCATGTTGCCCAGACTGGTCTCGAACTCTTGGGCTACAGTGATTCACCTGCCTTGGCCTCCTAAAGTGCTGGAATTACAGGCACAAGCCAAGAGGCAGTTTCCACATCATGCAGCAAGCAGAGGATGGAACCCTGGTTCGTAAGTTTCATTTTAATGTGGTTTCAACTGGGTCTTGTGGTCTCATTTTCCCTCTCTTCATCAGCCCTATTTCTTATTCTCCTCCTCCCCGTTGTCGTCACCATCCTCATCACCACTAGATTTCTTGGGTAATAATCATAATTAGTAGACTTTTACTGGGAAATCCAAAGGGATTGAAATAATGAGTGGAAATATGGAAGGTTCTATTCAGCTTTCTGTGACAGAAATTGGAATGACAATGATTGATGCTCCCTGGTGAACTTGATCTAATTTTGTTTATAACTTTCTTTTCTTTTTTTTTTTTTTGGCTCATAATATAATTGCTTTTTTTATTATTAAACTTTAAGTTCTAGAGTACATGTGCACAATGTGCAGGTTTGTTACATATGTATGCATGAGCTATGTTGGTGTGCTGCACCCATCAACTCATCATTTATATCAGGTATATCTCCTAATGCTATCCCTCCCCTGCTTCCCCCACCCCACGACAGGCCCTGGTGTGTGATATTCCCCGCCCTGTGTCCAAGTGTTCTCATTGTTCAATTCCCATCTATGAGTGAGAACATGCAGTGGTTGGTTTTTCGTCCTTGCGATAGTTTGCTGAGAATGATGGTTTCCAGCTGCATCCATGTCCCTACAAAGGACATGAACTCATCCTTTTTTATGGATGCATAGTATTCCATGGTGTATATGTGCCACATTTTCTTAATCCAGTCTATTATTGATGGACATTTGGGTTGGTTCCAAGTCTTTGCTATTGTGAGTAATGCCTCAATAAATATATTGTGCGTGTGTCTTTATAGCAGCATGATTTATAATCCTTTGGGTATATATCCAGTAATGGGATGGCTGGGTCAAATGGTGTTTCTAGTTCTAGATCCTTGAGGAATCGCCACACTGTCTTCCACAATGGTTGCACTAGTTTACAGTCCCACCGACAGTGTAAAAGTGTTCCTATTTCTCCAGCACCTGTTGTTTCCTGACTTTTTAATGATTGCCATTCTAACTGGTGTGAGATGGTATCTCATTGTGGTTTTGATTTGCATTTCTCTGATGGCCAGTGATGATGAGCAGTTTTCCATGTGTCTGTTGGCTGCATAAATGTCTTGTTTCGTAATTTAAAAAAGTTATAATTCAACTTAGCTCTATATACCAAATTCTCACCTGTGAGTTTCTGCCATCTTAGAGATCTAGAACACAGACACAAATAGCATTAACATTAAAGAATACTTTCTGGCTAAGCCAAAGCCATCTTGGATTAATGGAAATGATGTGCCTATTTTAGATATAAAAGTGGTTCTCTGGCCTCTGGAAATACTCTAATTAGAAAAGCAAACTACCTTTTAAAGACTAATCAGTGATAGTTTCAATAATAATTACACAATTATATAGTGAAGCATGCTTACACAGCTGGTAGTTATAATGTTGAAGACAATAAATTTGCAATATCAAAACTGGTTCTGAAGTTAAAAAGATTAATATCTAACTTCAGGATGAAATAATGATAAATTTATCATCATATTGTAAACTCTATCATTATATCATTATAAACTTCATCATTATATTTCAAGAAACTATCCCAATGCCATATTAAAGTTTCTCTAGAAATGGCCAGCCCAAATCCCTGAGTCTTTTGCAACATTTTGAATTTACCAGGATTAAGGTAGGTTTCTCCCTGTATTCCAGCAATTCAGGAACAGTAATTCCAAATCTCCAGTTCCCTACAAAGGCGGTCCTGCTGTCTACCAGATTTCTATTAGATCTCTCGTGGGCTTTGCCTCTACAATGGTGCGGGTTTCCACTGCTGCCTTCCTTGTTTGATCTGTTACACTCATTAGCTCTGCGAGTCTTGAGTCTGGGGGTTCAGGTCTTAAGTTCCTGCCGCCCAAGCAACTGTATTTCCAGAAATTATCAGCCATCTAGCTACTGATCAGCATGTGGTTCTGACTTCCAGGAATTACTGTATTCAGTTTCCCAGAAAACTCATCATGAATCATTTATATGCGATTGATTTTATCAATTTTTATTTATTTATTCTTGTCACTTTAGTGATTACAGATAACAACTTTGTTCCCCCCAAACTTAACTCCCGTATTTTTCATTAGTCATACCTCAGTAGCATTTTGTCACATCTCAAAATAGGATTCATCTGGCTCTGTTCTTAGGGAATGCATGATGAAAAAATGTTTTATTATATTTTTCAAGGAAAATGCATCCATTCATGGGCTACCCTATAATGAGAACATTTTAAAACAATTTTTTGAAATACAGTTTCTGTTCCTCTGAATTTACCATTTATCTGGTTTAATCGATATTAACCAAATAATTATTTAATTACAATAGTTATTAAAGCTGTGAATAAGCAGCCTCAACATATAAGAACACTTAACAAAGAGATGTCACCTATTTAGAAGTCAGCAAAGGTTCCCAAAGAAAGTATCCTATCAGCTGAATCTAGATAGTGAGTAAAAATAGTTTGATTGGGGTGAGAAACTGGAATAAGCATATGTAATTAGAAGGTGCTTTGCACTAATTTGAATGAAAAGGATAAAAAGCTATGATCAGTGATATCCAATCACAGACTATATGTACTCATTGTACATTGCAAGTTCTTTCTCACATTTCTACATAAACCCTCTTTTACTGTAAACCAACTAAATTTCAGTTCTTCCCTAAATACAAAATATGCGTTTTTTTTTTTTTTCTCTCTGCTTTGGTCATTTTACTTCACCTTCTCATACTTCCCTTAGCTATTCTCATAGTTCTTGTGATTTTGATATTCAAGATAGCCCCAACTTTTAGATACATGTTTAAAAGTTCTTCTGAAATTGGCGCTAAACTGAATTAGAATGAAATTTAAAGAGTGAGGTAGTCAGGATACGATGGTATAGTGAATGTGGTGATCTTGAATAGGAGAAATTCAATTAAACTGCTGTGTGTAAATACCCCACTTTCCGAGCTGAGAGAGTTTGAAAATGGAGTTCTCGGGCTCCCTGGGGATGGCAGAGGAGGCATGTTGTTGCAGATGCCTTCTAAGTTAACTCAATTAATAATATCAATCATCTTTTACATGTCTTCCTGGTCAGATATTACTCGATACTATAAACAATAGGCACTTAAAACCAAAAATATACATATTTATTAATTGTCATGAACAAAAACAAAGGTAGCACACTACACACTCATACATACACATGCAAATCAACCATATTGCACATTCCCACATTTCTAGTCAACATTGAATTATTGGTCTTACAATGAAACAGCAAAAAATAATAACAGGAAGTGAGTGGTAAAACATTCTAGTCACAGGTGCAACTGCTCGCATCGAAAATCCTAAGTAAGCTATAAAATTACTATAGAAATATCGATTTTGTCTATACAAATGAAAAGCATATGAAAAATTAAGTTTAAAAATATATTGTAATAATATCAAAACATATCATTTGTGGAATACATTTCAAGATCTTGAGTCATATCATGGATCTATAAATTTAGGGATAATTTTTATTATCTCGAATTCACGGATCCAACACATTCCAAACAAAAGTGCCAAAATTGCCAAAAATTGAAAAATCAACTGAAATGTATAAAGTTTAATGGAGGAAGAATAGGCAACACAATCTTAAAAAGGGGGAAATAAAACAGGAAGATGTATATTAAAATATTGTGGTACTGGAATTAAGTATAGATAATTAAATTAGTGGAACAAAATAGAGTTATGCAACAGATCCACATGTGTGCTACCTATTTTTTACAAAGATGTGAAATCAATTCGAATGTAAAAAAATGTCTTTTCAACAGATGGTATCAGAGTCACTGGTATGTGTCAGTATCCAGGCATCTGGAGCACCCACTCTCCTGGATTAGGAGTTTAGGGCACCCTTCCTATCTTTGCAGAGATCTTGAGATTGAGGAGCTTTTCCACCTCCATACCTGACCCATCTCTGAGTGTTTGGTGTCTGCCGACAGAATTCTCCCTCAAGGCTGGTGCTTGTGCCTGTCATCGGGGGACCTGTGGGCAGAACTGCCAAGTCTGGACCTGCCCATCTTGACCGCTGCTCCCATGGAGCTGAGCAGGGAGCTCAAACCACTGTGCACTCCACAAATCAGCCCATTGGCTAAGGGAACAGAGAGCTTCTCTCAGTAAACAAGGATCAGGTTATATACCTAGCCACGTGGGCTGCAACTGGCTGTTTTCCATCGGCGCCATCTACTGACGTGCAAATCAAACCACACAATCCAATATAAAACATGCCAACAGAGTGCATAGGGCTGTAGAAGCAAAGCCAAAAACCCTACCCAGCATTCTCTACAGTCACACCCCCTAAGGAGGTAGGAAGGGGAAAGGAGAGAAAAACAGAGAAAGAAAGAAAAAGAAATAATACTACTCCCCACAAAAATAATTACAATAATTAGAAGTACCAATGTTTCCAGATGAGAAGAAACTAGCACAAGAATTCTGGCACCATGAAAAATCTGTAATGACACCACGAAAGGATTACACTAGCTCTGCAGCAATGATCCTTAGCCAAAATGGAAACTCAGAATTGATAGATAAAGAATTCAAAGCATGGATGGCAAGGAAGCTCAATGAGATCCAAGACAAGGTTGAAAATCAACAGAAAGAAACTTTTCCTTTTGTGGGATAGATCTTTGTCTACCCCTTTACTTTGGGCCTAGGGGTGTCATAGTGTGTGTGAGGGGTCTCTTAAACACAGCAAATTAATATTCTTTTTTATATTCAATTTGCCATTCTGTGCCATTCAAATGACACATTAGGCCATTCATTTACATTCAAGGTTAATTTTGATATGTGAAGTTTTTATCCTATCATGAAGCTGTTAGCTGGCTGCTTTGTTGATACTCTATTCTGTGGTTGTTTTATAGGGTCTGTAAGCTATGTACTTAAATATGTGTTTGTGGCAGCAGTTCCCCCCTCCCCGCCCACGTTTAGAACTCCTTTAAGCTGTCTTGTAAGGCTGTTCTAGTGGTAATAAATTCCGTTTGAGTTTGCTTGTCTGGAAGAGATTTCATTCCTCCTTTCCTTATGAAGCTTAGTTTGTCTTAACAGAAAATCCTTGATTGGAATTTCTTGTCTTTAAGAATGCTTAAAATAGGCCCCTAATCTCGCTTGTAAGGTTCTGCTGAAAAGTCCACTGTTAGCCTGATGGAGTTCTCTTTGTACATGATCTGACTTTTTTCTCTGGTTGCCTTGAAAAAATTTTGTTTAGTATTGGCCTTGGACAGTCTGGTGACTATATGCCTTGGTGACATTCATTTTGTAGTGCAAATTACAGGTGTTCTCTGGATTTCTTGTATCGCAATATCTATCTCTCAGTCAACATTAGGGGAATT
The DNA here is from genome assembly GCF_003255815.1 of Theropithecus gelada. NCBI lineage: Eukaryota > Metazoa > Chordata > Mammalia > Primates > Cercopithecidae > Theropithecus > Theropithecus gelada. The sequence continues at coordinate 32,488,321 of NC_037670.1, read as the reverse complement.
TTATTAATTGATTCCCTCAAATATGTTTTTCAGGTTGTTTACTTTTTCTTCTTCTCTCTCAGGAATACTAATAATTTGTAGGACTTGTCACTTTACATAGTCCCATATTTCTCAAAGACTTCAATTTTTAAAAAACTCTTCTTTTTAAATTTTTGTCTACCTAGGAGAGTTCAATATTCAAGCTCTGAAATTATTTCTTCTGCTTGGCTCAGTCTATTGATAAAGCTTTAAATGGTATTTTAAAATTCCTTAAGTGAGTTTCTCATTTCAAGAAGCTCTGACTTATTTCTTTTTAAGATGTTAACTCTTTCTTCATTTCTTCATTTCCTGGATTACTACAGAATAGTCTACCCAACTACTACAGAATATGTATTATTCTTTTCTGCACGCACAACGTATTGCAAGATTGACCATATGCTTGGGAATAAAATAAGTCTCAATAAATTAAAAAAAGAGAACTCATTTCACCATACTCTCAGACCACAGTGCAATAAAAATGGAAATTAACATGAAGACTATCTCTCAAAACCACACAATTGCCTTACAATTAAACAGCTTGAATGACTTAGGGGTTAAAAAATGAAATCAAGGCAGAATTTAAAAATTCTTTGAAATGAATGAAAATGGAGACACAACATACCAAAATCTTTGGGATGCAGCAAAAGCAGTGTTCACAGGAAAGTTTATAGAGCAAAATGCCTACCTCAAAAAGTTATAAAGATCTCAAATTAAAGATTTAGCATCACACCCAGAGAAACTAGGAAAACAATAATAAACTAATCACAAACCTAGCAGAAGAAAAGAAACAAGCAAAATCAAAGCACACATGGAAAAAAATTGAGACCTGAATATTGATACAAAGAATCAATTAAACAAAAAGTTGGTTCTTGGGAAGGATAAACAAGATAATAGATAAACAAAAAATAGAAGAGATAAGATTCAAATAAACATGATCAGAAATGAAAAAGGTGACATTACAATGAATCTCACACAGACACAAAAGATCCTCAGAGACTATTACAAATACCTCTATTGAATCAGGAAGAAATTGAAACTCTGGAGAGATGAATATTGAGTTCTGAAATTGAATAAATAATAAAAAAACTACCAACCAACCAATCAACCAAAAAAAAAAAAAAAAAAAAAAGCTCAGTACCAGATGGATTTACAGCTGAATTCTGCCAGATGTACAATCAAGATCTGGTCCCAATTCTATTGAAACTATTCCCAAAACTTGAAGAGGAGGGACTCCTCCCTAACTCATTCTATGAAGTCAGCATCAGCCTGATATAAAACATGGCAGAAACAAAATCAGAAAAGACAATTACAGTCTAATTGTCTACAGTTTATTCCTAATAAAATAAACACAAAAAAACTTAACAAAACATTAGCAAACAGAATCCAATAGCATATCAAAAAGTTAATTTACAGTGATCAAATAGGCTTTATTCCTGGAATGTAATGTTGTGTAACCAGGCGACCCCAATGTAATTATAAGTATGAAGTGGGAGGTAAAGGCAGAAAAGTAGGTCTAAGTGATGCACTATGAGAATGATTGGACCCACCACTACTGTCTTTGGAGACAGAGGAATGGGGCCATGAACTAAAAAATGTAGGTGGCCTCTAGAACATCCATCTCCAAACTTTTTGGTACCAGGGACAGGTTTCCTGAAAGAGTTTTTCCACAGAATGGAGGAGAGGGGAGGGATGGTTTTGGAATGATTCAAGAACATTCCATTTATTGTATACTTTGTTTCTATTATTAATACATTGTAATATATCATGAAATAACACAAATACAACTCACCATAATGTAGAATCAGTGGGAGACCTGGGCTTGTTTTTCTGCACCTAGATGGTCCCGTATTCAGATGATGGAAGCCAGATCATCAGGCATTAGATTCTCATAAGGAACCTGCAACCAAGATCTCTTGCATGTGCAGTTCACAACAGGGTTTGTGCTCTGATGAGAATCTAATGCTGCCGCTGATCTGACAGAAGATAGAGCTCAGACAGTAACCATTGCTCAACTGCCACTCATCTCCTGCTGTGCTGCCTGGTTCCTAACATGCCATGGACCAGTACCAGTTCATGGCCCAGAGGTTGACGACCTCTGCTCTAGAATCTATAAAAAGCAAGGAAATAGATTCTCCCTTAGAGCCTCTGGAAAGAAACTCAGCCCTACCAATATACTTTGATTTAGCCCGGTGAGGTCATCAGATTCATCAGATTTTGACCTATAGAATTAAAAGATAATAAATTTGTATTGCTTAAAACTGTAAGTTTAATGTAATTTGCGATGGCAGTAATAGGAAACCAAGATTAGAGTGTATTCCTGAAAGCGAGAAGACCATTCCTGCATCTGCAATTTGGAGACAATAATAGAGAAGACCTCAGCCTGGCCAAGAAGCTATAGGTGCTCCTCGTTAAACCCTTGCCATTGCCTATGTTTTGGGGAGCATAAGGCTTGATCATTACTCTTGGGTAAATATTATGAGCATGGGACTAACTAGAATCACTAAAATTTAAAAAATCAATGAAATTATTAAAAGTACTGAGTTTATAGAGGATGTCACAATTTGTCATTTTAATTTTTGTAACTCAATCACTGATAATTTTTCCTATGCATTTTCTTTCATTGTTCCTTATTTCTCTCCTCTAACTATATAAGCACCATGACCATTTCCTAAATTGATGGAGGTGAAGGAGGAGGGAGAGAAGAAGAGGAAAATAGGGAGCAAATGAGGGAAGTGAGGCGACAAGAGAAAATGTCACAGCTGGACAGATCCAATAAAATAAATTGGGTGGAATAAAGTAGTTCTACTCACAGCTCTACAATAACTTGCTGAGCAACATTTTAAAATTCTGTCCAATGCTGCTGTTTCCATTTCCACCTCTGTAGAATAAGGATGTTGAAGTCGATGAACTCTACAGTTCTCTTTGTATTTCATATTTTATTGCATTAGCAGTAAAAGAGGAAGTAAAGAGAACATGATGAGATGACTGTGATATACTTATGACTAAGTTTTTTTGTCAAGTATCTAATACTCTGCATTCTATTTCTAATTTCAGAGACTGTTCGAAGATCTTATAAAATAAAGAATAGGAAAATACTTGAACATTGCTTGTTTTATATAAATATTATGTCTCCCATTACCATCATATTGCCTTAGTACTTTACTTTTTATAACACTTGGATGTAAGAAAGCAGAACAGCATAAGTACAGCCTATCCAATTTTATTTCAAGATACAACAAAAAATCATTTTTGATGATAGTAAAGGCTTCAGAGTTTTCAATTAGATTAGATATTTTGGCAAAGAACCCAGGTACGACTAACACCTGCTGAGCCTACTTCCTTCCCATCAACGTTTGTTGCCTGCCTTTTTAAACAAATGGAGATCATTTGAGCAGATTGAAAATAGTAATTGGGGTACTGGGATTTAGCTAATTAAAAATAAGTGCTACTGCTGCACTGTCATTACCTTATGCTCATAGGTGCTCTTTTCTAAACATTTACATCCATGTGTTAGTCTTCCATTTTAATACACTTCATGAACAGGCCTAATCATATAAATAAAAATTTTGTTCATGTACTCTTCAAACTTTTCTGATACATTCTGTCGTTAGACATGCATGGCATATTCAAGGAGTGAACAAGGATAGTCAATGCTTTTTATATTATCTCAGTAACTTACTTTTCATAACACTTTGATGTGAGAGAGCAGAACAATGTAAGTACAGCCTATCCAATTTTATTTCAGGATGCAACCCAAACAATCATTTTTGATGATTTTGATGAAAGGCTATCATCAAAAATGATAGCAAAGGCTATCTTAACTATCCTAACAAGGGTACTTAAGAGAAAGGCTATCCTTGGAAACTGAGAATCCCAGAAACTCCTGCTTAAAGAGGAGGAAAATATCTAAAACCCAACCAAAATTAGTGCAGAGACACCATAATCTGGGCATTGCAAAGCCCATTACTAGAAGCAATGACAATGCACATCCTAGTCAATGCTTTACTAATAAATAATATTAACAGCACGTTTGGACAGAAGAATGAAGAGTTTATTAAAATAAAATCTTTTTCACTTATCTCTTTTGGAAAGAAATACAAAACTATAAATTGTATCTATAATGCAGTTTGGATCATTCATTGATCCAATGGCTTCAGATATCTGAATTATAGAATCCATGCCTTTCCTTCCCAGAGTTATAGATCCAGATTGATCCAGTTATAGATCAGTCATTGATCCAAACTGCAGTTTGACAGAACTAACATACAAGCCAGTTTTTGAAGACTGGAAAGTAAAGTAGACCTGGTGATCAATAATATTAGAATACTTCTCAAAAGAGGAAATTAATAGATGACCTTACTAAAGATATGCATTTCTCAAATGGGTTTGAGCAGTCACATTAGTCAGTAGAAACCAGATCTACAGAATGGCTGATAACAAGATGAATGGAACCACCTCCTAAATGGGTGGCAGAATCTGGATCTATAACTCTGGAAAGGAAAGACATGGATTCTATAATTCAGATATCTGAAGCCATTGGATCCACAACCCAGTGAGGAGCAGCTCCTGGATCCACAGCTCGGGGAGCAGCAGCTATTGGATCCAAAACTCCGAGATCCAACATGCATAGTCGGGCAAGAATTGCAGAGCATGTGGGTCTTGGGGTAGTAGCAGGAGGTCTGGCAGGGGCTGAACTCCACACAGGATGTCTGACAGCTGTTGGGCCTCCAGCAGGTCTCCTGACAGCCCCTATAGAGAGAGGAACCCAGCTGGCAGGTGCTGAGAGAACAGAGATCAGTGCTGTAGACCAGGTTGCTGGGGTAGGAAGAGCCACAGGAAGATCCTGGGTAGCGCAGGTAGCCCCCACAGGAGCAGGCGGGGAAGCTTCCAGAGCAGCAGTTGTAGGACATGTTGACGGGAGATGTGAGTTCAGCTGAGTGTCCCTGTTAAGATTCTGAGTTTTAATGTTGCATCCTGGACAGTGCCATTTATATTCTCTCAGCAATAGGTGTGGTGCCCAACAGAGTCATCCTTCACATTTTTGTGCTCCCTCATTTACATATGTGTAACTGAGCAATCTTGTCTGTAATTGCATCTGAATAGTTTTCCACATGTTGTATTTATGGGTGCTATAATTTTGGTGTTACAACACAAAGTCAATGAACTGCACTTACGTCAGAAATGCTATGACTGTTTTGTATTAATGCTTATTTTATTATGTCTAGGAAGGCACCTCCTTTTCCTCCTAGCATAATTTTCATGTGTCTTGTTATTGGCTGTTATGGGCCAATAGTTTTCCCTAAACAATGAGAAATGAGATAAAGTTACGTGTCTTTTTTTGTCAATGGATTAGAGATACAACTTTGGCCTTAATGAAAAACCTGCTAAAAACTAAACCTACTTATCACCATCCTTTCTCATTCTACAAAAGTTTCCTTCATCTATTGTGTACTACTACCCACTGTGTCTCACATCCAATGTAGAAGAAAAAGTATAAGTCGAGACAAATTGAATAACATTGATGCCTATGACCAGAAGGAAACCTGGACAATTATTTGGAGATGTGGTGACAGCAAAGGATGGAACTGAGACAATCACAAATGAAAACCAATTCGGGGGCCTTATGAAGAGAATCAAAGTGGCAGATAAACACCATTGAAATGTGAGGGAAAAAATAAATGAATTTCAGATTCAGTGCATCTAATATGAGGCCCATGGTCCTAACAGATTCTCATTCACATGTGTGGCAGCCTAGAGAATTCACATCTCGGATCTTAAATTACAGGAGGCTTAAATAACCAATGACCCTACCTGTTGTGTTCTAAAAGTTAACACTGCACTTTTTGGGAAGGCTTGCTTTCTCTGGGCTGCTCCCAGGCAAAGACTGAGCACAGTGGAGATATAGGGATTCCTGGAAGATACTTGACAGCCAGCTTTGACTCAGGGTTTCCTCAATGACCTTAAAGAGCTACTGTCCCCTGCATAGGTCTCAAGCACTTCTTTCTCTTTCTCTTTCTCCTTCACTTGGGCTAGACCTATGTCCAAATCTTACAACTCTCCCAACCTCTCCCAGGGGAGACTCTGGAAAGAGAAAAAATGCAGAATGTCTGTAAATATTGAATCTTGTTTATACTTTTTAAAAAGTGATACTGTTTGGATTTGTGTCCCTGCCCAAATCTCAGGTCAAATTGTAATCCGCAATATTGGGGAAGGCCTGGTGGGAGGTGATTGGATCATGGGTGTGGACTTCTCCTTTGCTGTTCTCATGCTGGTGAGTGAGTTCTCATGAGATCTGGTTGTTTAAAAATGTGTAGCACCTCCCCCTTCACTCTCTTCCTTCTGCTCCAGCCTTGTAGGACTGCCTGCTTCCCCTTCATTTTCCACCACGATTGTAAGTTTCCTGAGGCCTGCCCAGCCATGCGTCCTGTACAGCCTGCAGAATTGTGAATCAATTAAACCTCTTTTCTTTATAAATTACCAGATAATTTATAAAGTAGTAGTAGTTTATAGCAGTATGAGAATAGACTAATACAAAAAGTAAACCAATTTTTTGATGGATAGTAAAAAATTTAAACTGAACATTTTATCTCGAGTATGCCAATCAGGGTAAACAACAAAAAAATTATTTCAGTTGTTCAATGATTTAAAGAAACAATAAAAAAAACTTTTGAGTTTAGTTTTGGAGCTTATATTCAGACACTCTCCAGGTAATGTCCGCTAAAACCCATTTTTTCAGCCATCTCCACCTTAGTTAGACTAGATCTACACCATTCTCCTATTATTTCACATGTGAGTTGATGCCTTTTATCAAGATTGGTAAATTCCCAACTGTACTCTCTTCAAATATTGTTTCTGCCCCATTCTCTCCTCTTTCTTTTGCTTAGATACCTATGATAAGGTACACTTTTTATCTACATTACATATGACTCATACTCTTTTTTTCTATTTTCAATCTTTATGTAGAAGTATTGGCTTTTGCTTATTGAGGTTGTAACCTGGACGGTTAGTGAAAACAAGATTTTCCAGCATGTTAGAGACAAGTTGACTGGTATTTTAGAAAAGAGAAGCAGGTAGGTGCCAAAAGATGTAATTTTCAACTATGGATGAGACTGTTGAAAACATATCTCAAATATCCAAAGCCATTATTCATAGCCCAGTGAAAAGAATCATCTGTCAAAAGATCAGAAGGCTTTTGATGTATATCCCTGAGCCATATATTTTATGTGAAAGATCTCAATTTTTAATTGTTGATAAATAATTCAGTTAAAAAAAGAAACAACAATGATGAGGCTCCATATTAGACAAAACAAATAATACGATCTCCAAGATGAAGTGAGTCCAAAGTCGTGGCATTTACAAGTTCTTCTTAAACTTTTATGAAATTAATGTGAACAAAGTTTTAGAGATTTAGAGGCAGAGAGAAGGGAAGAACACCTCTTTTCACAATAACTGGTTCAGAAAAGGATTTTTGAATAAGGAACCTGGATTAACTGAAGACAAATTCACTAAATCCCTCAGTTTCGCCTGAATAAATTCATGCTCCCCATTTAACTCGTAAGTTTGGTATTCAAGATTATTTTAAAGAGTTACGTTTGAAACAAAAGAAAATGGGGAAGGAATAGTTTCCAAACCTACTTTCTAAGGCACAAGGTAAGGAGAAATCAACTGCTATTGAAAAATAGAAAGTAACTCACGGAATAGATACTTGAATTGGCCGTATTTGCTTCTTTCTTCATTCTTCTTCCTTCTGGAAGGCCTATATTAAGTTACTTTTCAATATTGCCATACATTTTAATCGAGAAAATTTCTAACATTATTGTTGTAAGTTTATTATATTTTATTATAAAATAAAACCATGACAGTACACTTTCTTTGGTCCTGAATATAATTTAACTACTTGTATTTCAACATAGAATATTTTGTGAATAAACTTACAGAGTGGCTATCCTCAAAGAATATGACAAAGCTGTCCAATTTTTATTTTTCAATATGGAATCTATAATTCAGCAGAGGCAAACAAACAAATGAACAAAACATAAAATATGACAAGTGAAAAAAAGAAAAGAACAAAAGATAAAATCAAACTTAAGCACAGAAGAAAAAAAAGAAAAATAGAGGGAAAGAGAGTCAGAGGAAGAGAGAGACAGAAGAGGAACATTCATCTACCATGCTGAGGAAAAGAGGACTGGGGAACAAAGAAACTTCCCATTTTCATAGGAAAATGTAGGATGGTACCTGGTTCTACAAGTGGCAAAAAGTCATTGAAAACCAGTAGTATGGAAAGGTAGAGACATTCTAAGAAAGTAGAAGCCCTGAATAATTATAAAAGTAGCTGATAAATATATCAAAGTTCATAAGATTTGCTAATTTTGAAATTTTTTGCTCATGAAGACATTGAGACAAGACACATGCCAGCTTGAATGCAATAGGGAAAAAATTCTGAAATTCCTGAACTAACTTTTTGTTTCTCTTTCACTTGTTTCCTCCCTTCAGCAGATAAGCATTCAGCTGTTTGGCAGAATAGAGATGGACCTCAAATTGATCTTCTCTGTAACTGTGTGTCAGTCAAACTTCTTTTTGTTATCTTGTCTTTAAATACATGGCAAGGTTTCTTTCAGTTTCTGGCCATTTCTTTCTATCTCTTTGGTTTGCCTGTTCTTGATCTTTCTTCACTGGATATGAGACACACTTTATAACTGTAGTACTTAATGTATTAATTTTCTCTTACTGCCCTAAAAAATAACCACAAAGTAATTTTGGAGTATAGCAATGAATGGTGACAAGACAGATCATTTTCACAAATGTTCTCATCCAGGTAGAAACTAATACATTGCACCAGAAAAAAACTAATGTTATCTCTTTCCCCACTCTTAGGAGGAAAACATCCACTAGCAAAGCCAGATGTGAGTACACAGGAAAAGAGGCGGGTAGCGTGTGCCAAAGAAACAGGAAGAGCTTTCCTTGTCATGATGAACTAGACATTAACGTAAAACAGTCATAGCATTTCTGACATAAGTGCAGTTCATTGGCTTTGTGCTGTAATACCAAAATTATAGCACCCATAAATACAATACATGGAAAAGTATTCAAATGCAATTACAGACAAGATTATGGAGTTACACATATGTAAATGAGGGACCACAAATATGTAAAGGATGACTCTGTTGGGCACCACACCTATTGCTGAGAGGATATAAATGCCCTTGTCCAGGATGCAACATTAAAACTCAGAATCTTCCCGGGTACACTCAACTGAACTCACATCTCACCAGCATGTCCTACAATTGCTGCTCTGGAAACTTCTCCTCCCGCTCCTTTGGGGGCTACCTGCACTACCCAGGCTGCAACCCCTACAGCACTGCACTCTGCTCTCCCAGCGTCTGCCAGCTGGGCTCCTCTCTCTACAGGAACTGTCAGAAGACCTGCTGGGAGCCCACCAGTTGCCAGAAATCCTGCTACCGCCGCAGGACCTCCATGCTCTGCAGTCCCTGCCAGACAACTTGCACCAGATCTCTAGGCTTTGGGTCCAGCAGCTGTCGCTCCCAGGGCTATGGATCTAGGAGCTGCTACTCGCTGGGAAGTGGATCCAGTGGCTTCAGATTCCTGAAATATGGAGGTTGTGGTTTTCCTTCCCTGAGTTATGGATCCAGATTCTGCTACCCAAACTACTTAGCTTCTAGAGCCTGGCAGTCTTCTTGTTATAGACCAATCTGTGGATCTCGCTTCTATCAATTCACCTGCTAAATTTCTAGATCCTTTTGAGTATTGGGATCAAAGTCTCTACTGAATGCAGCCATTGTTTTCATTCTTGCCAGTTCCCAATATCCTTTTATTCTTCTTCCACCAGCTTCTTGCATCACCAACTTCTGGCAGACTGTGAAATTAATAAGTAACCTAATATTAAGTTCTAATATCTTTACCATTGATCGAATATATGCTATCTGATTTTCATCCAAAAACTGTTGAAAATGGAAATTTTAATCTAATAAATTTACGTAATCTGGCACCCAAATATATTGTTCACATTGTTATTATTTTATTATTATTATTTTGCTTACATTTTTGCATTCAAGAATTTTGGAGATTTAAGTAAAAATCAATATGACTGTGTAACTGGATTTGGGGCACATATAATGTGACAGATTTGAGATCATTTCTCTTGAAATTAGGTATGTTGTCTATTAAGAGTAATCATTTCTGGAAGACCATAGTTTGCATCTGCAGACTTGTCTCAACAGCAGTGAGAGTTGTCTAAGAAGGAAGGACATGCATTTCTACTGATATAGGAAAGCAGATTTGATGAATAAACTAGAAATGCAGACAACAAGACTAGGATGTAATTTATAAGGTAAACTGTATGCATATACTAAAGGTTACTTAAAGTCTAGTATCTGAGTGTGGATTTTCAACCAAGAGAAAAGTGAAGCTTAAACAACTGCTAGGACAGACACTTTGCTCTTTGTTAGCAGGCATAAGTGCCAAGGTTCCTACCTCCCACTGGTAAGGAGAGTAAGGGTCGTTCACCAGTGATCTTAAGTGGGAATGATTGGGTCCAGGAGGCTTGAGTAACCTACTGATGCTTCCTCAAGGCTCAACCCCAATCAAGCTAACGGCAACACACCTGAGCCATGTTGAACACGCATTTATATCCATTAGTCTTACGTGGATCCTCCTCTCCCCAGAACAGAGCTAATGTCAAAGATTTGGGTTCAGACAGTTTATGTAGCACAAGATCCCAGGAAGCAAGTAGGAGACACTATGGAAGATGAAAGAATCAAAGAGGAAAATCTAAAGAAAGGGTGCATTTTTGAGTTTACTTTATGAAGAGCAACTTGGCTCAATCTTGTAAGGACCTTTTAGGAGCATGTAGAATGACTTGGAATTGTCCATCACAGGATCAGATCAACGTGGAAAAACATTTATCCATCCACTTCCTTCTCCCATTGGCTGAACAACATCCAAGATGTGTAATTTTCAGGAACCTTATAATTATGCAAGGGAAGAATCACAGTGGGCTCCTTCTGTTTTCCTAGTTGTGACCTGGGAGAAGCCCGGGTACAGTAAAAGTGGTGTTGCATATGATTGAGGGCAGATGTTGTCTACATAAAGGTGGTTGGGTGGTTGAAGCCAACATAAAATGGTTTGCATTGCTATGCCTGTGGTCATAGGTGAGTGTATACCACACAAGAAAGCGAAAGAGGTATCAGGTAACAGATTTTCATTTAATACTTATCCCTATGAAAAGACAAATACTATATACTATAGACCTTTACAGGCATGGGGGAATGGAGACTCTAAAAGGGTTTAAAACTGGCCAAGGCTTACAGAACAAAGATCTGGTAGAATATGATCTCTTGCATGAATCTTGTTTTGTTATTCTTTTCTGTTTTTTCTTTTCCTTTTATTAAAAAAATACAACTCCTAGTTTAACCAAGGAATACTTAGTATTTCTAGTACTACAGAAATACTACAAAATCATTATTCATCTAAATAGATATAATCCACTATTGGATTTATTTGTTTAGCCTCATGAGTAGTGTCAGTAATAAACAATGAAAATACAAATAAATTTAGAGTTTAAGAGAAGAGCTCCAAAGAAGGTGAACTAGTTTATTTAAATAACATTTTAACTATTATAACAAATACTAGAATAATAGAAAAATATTCGATGGCACCTCAGGAAGAAAATGTTAGGAATTCTGAGTGCTATGACATATCTTAACATTTTAATTATTATAGTGAGTATAACTTAGTTTTTTCAGATTTAGGATCCAAGATGATAGATATAAAGTGTTGCCTTCAATAATACCAAACATTGTGAACAAGAATGGTGAAATTGCCGACTCTTGTGACATCTCACTAATAATGTAAACCAGAGTCCCATTTTGGTGAGGTTGGACTGAAGGAGAATAAAACCAATCAGAGTGAATTCATGGCAATATTCTTTATTATTATTATTATTATTATTATTATTATACTTTAATTTCTAGGGTACATGTGCATAACGTGCAGGTTTGTTACATATGTATACTTGTGCCATGTTGGTGTGCTGCACACATCAACTCGTCAGCACCCATCAACTCGTCCTTTACATCAGGTATAACTCCCAATGCAATCTCTCCCCCCCCCACCCTCCCCGTGATAGGCCCCAGTGTGTGATGTTCCCCATCCCGAGTCCAAGTGATCTCATTGTTCAGTTCCCACCTATGAGTGAGAACATGCGGTGTTTGGTTTTCTGTTCTTGTGATAGTTTGCTAAGAATGATGGTTTCCAGCTGCATCCATGTCCCTACAAAGGACACAAACTCATCCTTTTTTATGGCTGCATAGTATTCCATGGTGTATATGTGCCACATTTTCTTAATCCAGTCTGTCACTGATGGACATTTGGGTTGATTCCAAGACTTTGCTATTGTGAATAGTGCCGCAATAAACATACCTGTGCATGTGTCTTTATAGCAGCATGATTTATAATCCTTTGGGTATATACCCAGTAATGGGATGGCTGGGTCATATGGTACATCTAGTTCTAGATCCTTGAGGAATCGCCATACTGTTTTCCATAATGGTTGAACTAGTTTACAATCCCACCAACAGTGTAAAAGTGTTCCTATTTCTCCACATCCTCTCCAGCATCTGTTGTTTCCTGACTTTTTAATGATCACCATTCTAACTGGTGTGAGATGGTATCTCATTGTGGTTTTGATTTGCATTTCTCTGATGGCCAGTGATGATGAGCATTTTTTCATGTGTCTGTTGGCTGTATGAATGTCTTCTTTTGAGAAA